>NC_142693.1:63202840-63509983 GCF_029641045.1 Salvia hispanica
TTTAGGCTAAAATTGAAATCGAACCGAACCGAAAAACCGAAATTTTTGTATTTTTAAAACCGAACCGAACCGAACCGAAAAACAAAAAAAAAACGAACCGAATTTCAAAATTTCGGTTTGGTTCGGTTCGGATATTCGGTTTTCAGTTATTTTGCTCACCCCTAGATCTCCCCCATCAAAGATATGAAAAGTAAAACTTTTATATCTAAATCTAAATTGGACCTAATTAAAAATTCTTATAACACTTAAAATAAATTCTAAATCCAAAGTACCAAATTTTTGAAATAATTTTTTTAATTATAACATATATAGAAATTTTAAAATAAATAATTATTTGAATTAAAATTTTTATATGTAAATAAATTAGACATGGTAAATATAATTTGAAATTTTGGAAATTCTCATTCAGACCGAACCGTTTAATTTTATTCAGATTACACGTGGTGGTGCTTTTGTCAACCATAGATGCGTGAATTTTTGGCAAGATATTAGTTCTCTTGATTTTTATGATGATTTTTTAATGAATAATAGGATGAGAAAAATGTGGGCTTTTTGAGATAGGCCCAAATCTAGTTTTGCATTATTCAATTTGTTAGACCATTGGGCTGGTGGGTTAGCCTAACTAAACTTTCTTGAAGAGGACTGTCTAACCTATATACGTATTACATCCAAATATTAATTATTTTAGTAGAGAGAAATGTTTGAGATTCTCGTTAGTTATAAAAAATGGAGTATAGTTTTGATTCGTGTTTGATATATGCACTAAGTTATATTCGTGTTTAAATTGAGATTGGAAAAAATTCATTCTGCAAAAACATGCTGTTTGATATATGCATTAAGTTATATTCGTGTTTAAATTGCGATTGGAAAAAATTCATTCTGCAAAAACATGCTTCCTTCGTTCAACAGAAAGTATGCATTTTTAGTTGAACATAAGTTTTAATGAAAAAAAAGATAGAAAGAAAAATAAATAAAACATTATTACAAGTAGATAATTGTTTCCATCTTATTAGAAATAAAAAAATTTCTAAAATTAAAAAATACATAATTTTATGGGACGGACAGAGTACTATTTATTGAAAAAAATTAAATTAATATATATAGGAAAAAGATTGAAGGTATACACATTATTTAAAGTTGTTAATCAAATTGAAATTTCAGTACAGATAAATTAAGTGACAAAGTGATTTTATTTTGAGTGAACTTAAAAAATGGTCTCTGGATTATGAGTTTATCTCGAAAATGATCCCTGGACTTTAAAAATATCACCAGCAGTCCCTGGACTAAGGATTAATATCAAAAACGGTCCTTTTGCACTGTTTCGAGACGAAAATGCCCTTCTGAGAGGTTTTGGGGGGTTTGGGCAATTTAGTCGTTTTACACTTTTAACATTTTAAATCTGATATTATTTCGGTTATGTACTAAATCTGATATTATTTCAAAATTATCATTCTTCTTTCCTTTTGTCATCCTTCACTTTGTTTCTTTATTTCAATATTAGATTTAATTTTACAAAATTAATTTTTAAATTTTAGTTTTTAAATATCAATAAAAAAAATTTTAATTATAAAAATTAATAAATAACAAAAATTAATAGTCATAATCAATATTTGATAGTGTCTAATATTTAATCAATAAGATATGACAACGCCTTAGTTTTAATCAATATTTAATAGCTTTAATCATAAATAGATCATATAACACGATTTATTCTGAAATAAATATGCATCTAATGTAAGACTAATATAATTTTCGTTTATTAATTTGAAAACAATCAAAATGACTAGAAAATTTCAACAAAAATACTCCTATATAAAATTTTTAGTCAACTTCATAATATTCAATCACAAGCAATTATAACAACCGAACGAAAGCTAAATAAAATAGCTCTTATTTTTCCATAATGATCAATATTATTTTTCTGTACTTCTTCAATTCAGCTGAATATTATATTAAATAACAAAAATTAATAGTTTTAATCAGTATTTATAGTGTCCATGAATTAATAGTTTTAATTAAAAAAATTTATTGATATTTATAAATTAAAATTTTAAATTTAATTTTATGAATTAAATCTAATATTGAAATAAAGAAACAAAGTGAAGAATGACAAAAGAGAAGAAGAATGATAATTTTGAAGTAATATCAGATTTAGTACATAACTGAAATAATATCAGATTTAAAATGTTAAAAGTGTAAAAAGACCAAATTGCCCAAACCCTCCAAAACCCCTCAAAAGGGCATTTTCGTCTCGAAATAGTGCAAAAGGACCGTTTTTATATTAACCCTTAGTCCAGGGACTACTAGTTTTAAAATCTAGGAACCATTTTCAAAATAACCCCATAGTCGAAGGGCCATTTTTGAAGTCCACTCTTTTATTTTCAATCATAGAATTGAAGCATTAGTGGATGTGGTGATGATGAGATACAGTGCACGTGACCACACTGCGCTTCACCCGTGCATGGCGGGAAGTGAACACTACACAACACACCAATTATTTGCAGAATATAAATATTTGATCACATTTTACATATCTTATTTATTACTATAAATATAAAATTTACATGAATATGACATACCTTTGCTCACGTATACCGCTCATGCAATTATTAGGTCAACTTTTATTTACTGTGTTCTACTTTCTCTGTCCATAAATTTTCACATTTTAACCATACATAAATTTTAAAATATGTAACGTAAAATTAATTGAAAAAGTTAATAAAATGTCATGCTTATGTATTTGTTTTGTAATAAAATGTGAATAAGAATGAATTAGTGAAATATAAGATTTATTGATCTATTATTAAAAGTGGTAAAAAGTAAAATGTAATAAATTTTCTAGAACGGACAGAAATGAAAAAATGTTACAAATTTTCTGGGATGATGAGAGTATTTCTTCTTCTATATAGTTTAAGTTAAGTTACTCGTATTCCTAATACCTTTTTGTGAATGGAGTAGGAGTAAACATGTACTCTTTTAGCAAATCATTCCCTATAAAAAAAAGTTATTTTATTTGCCTACTAAAGTCTCTCTATATATTTAACTCACTAAATACTCCATCCATCCTCAAAAAATATGCACTTTGGGTTCGGTACAAAGTTTAATGTAAAATTGGTAAAATAAGAGAGAGATAGAGAGAAAAAGTAATTAAAGTATTATTAGTGGAGAATGGATTCCACCTCATTAGAGAAAAAAGACTTTACAAAATTAGAAAGTACATATTCTTGTGAGACAGATTAAAAAAGAAAAAAAATGCATATTCTTATGGGACAAAGTGAGTATCATTTGCTCTTTCGCTATATATACAGTTTTTCATTTTCTTATTTTGGTGCAAATATGAAATACTCCCTATTGAAATACTTAAATGTATACAAATAATTACTATAACTTTCAGAAAACATGTGATTACTCAGAAAATATTGAGGAAGATTTAGGCATCGGAATGCTAAATGCTGTTAGTGGGAAAATGAAAGGAAAAAGGTTGTAAAAAGATGAAACAATTTGGACTTTGTGAGGTCAAGATTTAACTCTTTGCGTGAGTGCAACATCACCACAAAAGGGGCTGAAATCCCTAGAAAAATCCTTCCCAGCTTCCTCAAATATTTTTAGAATTTTGAAATAAGTCAAATGAATATGGAATTTCGACTTAGTATTAATTTTGCCAAAAAAATGGAAAAGAATTATTGTATTTAAACATGGATAACATTACGGCCCCGTTTGTTTGACAGGGATTGTGCTCTAGGAAAGTAATCTAATTTCCAATTGTTAAAATTCTGTGTTTGGAGAAAACATGGAATGGAAACTGATTCCGAATTATTAAATTTCTGTGTTTGGTTTAATTATAAGAAATTAGAAAAAGTAAGTTATGTAGAATTTCAAGGATTCTTTTTCCTCTCTTAAACCTAGGTATTCTTTTTCCCTAATCTTAAAAATACGGTTTTTCTTTTCCCCCTTAGCATCACGTTCTCGCATTGTATGCGGCGGAGTACTGTAATCTTCTCCCACTACTATCTCTACTCTCTATTCTTCTCCAACTAATTTTTTAAGATGGTACTCTTTCCTACTTCTCAATTCTCATCGTCTTTCATCTCTCTGCTGTAACTGTAGTTTTTTTGCTTAATTTTTATCATTCTAATATCATTTTAATATACAGCTATGCAATTTGATTGATGTTTTTACGTTAGAATTTTTCATATACAATTTAATATTTTTACGAGAACATAATTATGTCAAGGTTAATAAATTGCTCAAATTTTAAAATATTTATTGTTGCTGCTTTTATGTAAATATATATAGTCTGCCTCTATTTTAATCAAATTACTAAAATAGAATTAGTCGAAATAAATTAGTTGAAGCTTTTTTATTGTTAAAGTATGTTTTTATATGTTTATCATTGTTGATAATTATTTTTTGAAGTTTTGAAATTTTCTGTTTCAAATTTAATGCAAATCAAGCTTATCTAAGCATTATTATAATAGTTCGTGTTTTTTAGTTTATCAAATTATTTTACTTAAATGAAAATAATCATTTTAGAATCCTTCTGTAATTCCAAACATGATAATCATATTCCACGTCAATAATATTCCCAGTAATCATTTTCTTAGGAATCATAACTCTTGGAATTCATAATCCTAGAAATTAGAATCCTAGAAATCATAATCCTAGAAATCACTTTCCTGTCAAACAAACGTGCCCTACGAGTTCTGACTTTTTTATGTTTCAGTTAGTACTCTAAATAATAGGAGTAGTACTTCAATCTTGTTCCAATTTCCTTAGAACACCACTTATCAAATAATAGTATGCAGGTAAGAAGAAAAATAATGAAGTTTGGTTAAATTAAAGTATGACCTCAATTTTAGAAATCAGCTAAAAAAATTATGAAATTTGGATATGTTCGTAACCATTATATGTAAAAGATTTTTGGTGAAATTGTACCTAATATAGTAGCTAGAACTTATACGTAGACATAATTGATGAATAGTTAAACGATGTCGTCTAATTCAGAAAACGATGTTGTTTGGTTGAAAAACATTAATGTACGTAGGTTTTTTTGTCGTGAGATAATTGCGAACAAATTCAACGTTCATATTTTTTTTTCAGTTCCTATAATTGCAGACTAGTTAGAGATTAACCAAACTTCGTAAATTTTTTAGATAGTTTCCAATCGACTTAATCATTCTTTTTAGATACTAGCCAACGAAACCAAGATAGGTCACGATAAATCATCATATATGGAGTATATCCCATCCAAAAACAAACAAATAAAAGCAAAAGGAATAAATCAAGATGGGTGTAAATACAAGATTGAAATTCAAAAAAGAAAAACTAGAGAAGGTGTAGACTTTATTTTAGTGCCATCCATTCATGAAATTCCTTTCCTTTGGACTGTCATGCATTTGCAAATATACCCTTTCCAACACACAACCCTTTTTGCACCCACTTTTCCTTACACACATGACAAATTTCTTGCAACGTGACATCCTCTTAATTGTTACCACACGATCCATTTCTTATATCTCATAAAAAAAAAAAAAAAGAGATTGTTGGGAGAAAAAGGAGGGTAATTCAAAATCAAACGGGGAATAACTTTCAATCAAGGCAATGATTGTTTAGGGGATTCACTTTAATTTGATCATAATTGAAATGGGTCAATGTAAATAAAATTTAGCTGTCAACTTCCAAGGTAAAAATGTTTCCCAACGCAAAGGGAAAAACTAGGTTTAAGATTTAATAAGGTTGTCATATAGTAACATTTTATTATCCAAAAATATAATAATGATTTTACTATAAATACATGAACCAAGAAAATGTAATTAGGTACATATACTTGTGCGGAAGGGGTATATAACCATTTTTATTACCATATACTTGTCTATGGAATACTCCCTCTGTCCCAGTTTACAGTCACATTTTGCCATTTAATTTTGTCTCAGTTTAAGAGTCACATTTAGAATCTTCCATATTTGGACATAAAATTTTACTTCATTATTCATCAAAATCCAAATGCCATTATCTACATAAAAATAAACCAAAAAAATGTCAGTATCCAAAAAGTCAAACCATCTCACTTTCCATCATCTCACTTCATTTATTACACACTCCACCAATTTCATAAAACTCGTGTCATAACTAATTATAACCCCTAAACTGGGACGGAGGGAGTACAACGTTAACACAATTTTTAATGCAAAAATGATATAATAAGAAAAAATAAAGAAAAAAATATTAAAATATTATTAAAATTAAAAAATAAAATTATATTCCGTGGACGAAGATACATATCATCAGAAATTGTAAATGAAATCCATAAATATATATCACCCACATCTCTATTAGTTAATAAATCATGTCATTACTTATGATAGTAATGTATGGAGTTTCTAAAAAGGAGATAATTAAGTGCCCACGAGTGAATCCATATTGATACATATCATTAGTTATAAGTAGGCTTTCCATATCCTTTCCCACTAATTATCTTCCAATTAATAATTTTTTGCTTATCAAATTAATTGAGAATGGATAACAACAACATTGATTTGTTCAGAATTACTTTGATCACCACTTAATCACTCACATTTTTGCTAAATTCTATATGAATACGAGGTCGGCGTGAGTATAATGGCGAATTCAAATGGGAACGAAAGATCGACTGACCCGCCAACATCCCGTCAGGATATACACTATTAAATGTAATATTTTAAAGTTAGTGTTGATTTCACAGTGCGGTAATTTCGCTCAACCCAAGAAACACCATTTTCCAACTCTCTCATTATATGGTACTTTAGATCTTTTTTTTTAAAACTATAGATATTCCGATCATCGCATTTGACAGAATCAGATTAATTCTACTTGATGGAGTTTGCATATTAAGATCGAAAGTTATTTAGCAGATGATGGGATGTTAATCCCTCAAGATCACTATAGCTTTGTGCTTCCAATTGTAGTTCAATGTATATGTAAATACAAATTATGGAAAAATATGTTTGTTTTAGCAATGATGGATTCCCACCGTTTCTTCCACTGAGTGGGCCTAATGATCATGCTATCCAACTTCCAACCCCACTTTATCTTTGACCCATTATTATTCCTCTAAATCAAATCATGGAGTGTCTTACTGAACATATCCCACTAGCTAAATATCAAGCTTCATTCTTCAAATTCATGTTATAATTTAAGAAATGGTTATTTGTAATTTAATATCCAATCTTTTGGTTATTTGCAAAAATATTTCAATTTTACAATGCAACAATTAAAATTTTACCTTTTAAGCTAAATATATTATACAAGAACTTCTTACTCTATTACTCAATCGTTGGACATCCCATCGAAGAAGATTTGAGAAGACGATCCCGAACATTTGGGATTTAAAATTGTCATTAGTTTTATACTTAACACCACATGAATATCTAAATTTCAAGTCTAAATATTGTACGAAAAGTTGGGTACAAATAATGTTAAAGTTAGGTCTCTGTCCCCAAGTTCTTAATGTTCAGTCTAAATTGAATATAATCCTAAAGGTTGGGGATTAAATTACAAATAACCTTAAAGACATTAATTATGCACAGTAAAAAATCAAATTCCAAATACTAAACCATAAACTCCACCAAGTGAACATTACGATTTGAATAGTCTATTTGATGAGCAAAAACCTTTTGGAATGACACACGATTACCAAAAAAAGTTAATTTGTTACAATTTTAGCAATTTTTTTATTGGGAACTATTTGTTCATGTAGTCGGCAAGATGGGCATAAAGTATTTCCCTTTACGAAAACGATTACAAGCAAAATTTGGGAGGTTATATTATTTGAATTAGCAAATTAGAAGGGATGTTTTCTAAATTTCAATAATTATCAATTAAATTATTTATCATTATAAAGTTGGGATCACCGAAATCAAAATATACCAACTGCATTTTAACAAAGTCTAGATCTTGTTTACATTTAATTCAAAGTTCTTAACTCTAATTACGTAATTAAGTTTGACTTCCATATATTTTCACGTGAAGTGATTAATGTATATCATCGACAAAATAGTAATCATTTTGCAATATAGAATTCCAATAACCAGACACAAAGGTCATGCCCATAGAAATGAACCGATTAAATATTAATAATTTGATTAATACGATTTAGCAAATTGTTTGTTCTTTTTTTTGTAGCAAAACCCTTTTTGCTCGATTAGTCCGTAATTATCGTAACTAATGACACTTCACGTGTCTAATGACTAATTTTCTCTTTAATTTCTTAAATAATTGTTGAAAAAGGTAACGAAAATCATTATCTTATGAATAAGTAACCAAATAATTAGTTTCCTATAAACCGACCAAATAAATAAACCAGTTAACAATCTATTAAGAAATCAACACCAATCACACATTTTTTTTATTGTTTTTCAAGAAATTCATTTTATAATTTAAAAAATTATAACAAATAAAATATAGTATATGATACACACATACATGTTATCTTCATCATTGTCATTGCATTGGTAAGTTAAATGCCTTTATTGTTTGATAATTGATATGATAATAATCACTATTTTTGAAATTAAATTTCATCCACTATGAACTACTTTATCAAATAATTTATGTTTGACTCTGTGTAGTACATGAATGTTGAGCCCAGATGTCCGATATCATGCAAGATTTTGTTCTCTAACAATAAAAAAAACATGATTTTGTTTATTTTATTTTTCTTTGAAAGTGAGTGGTGGAATTAAACTATTTGGGGAACTAACAGTTCCCAATAATTAAAACAGAATGAAAGATATGTGCGTACAATTTACAAATATACTACTTTTGGATTTATATGATTGTTTTGTGCACGCAGTATTATATTACCACTATAGTTCCTCACTTTCATTACTCTATTTATTTACTCCACTTATTTTAATTGAAATATATTTTTACTATTAACCAATGAAAGACTATACACTCTATATATAGAATGATTTGTCAGTAGTCAACATATTTTAATTTCGGTTGCCTCCATCTGTTATGTACATTAATTCACTAGTAAAAAGGGAATGATAGGTTTTTTTATTTGTTTAAGAAGTATATTAGTCATTTTCTTTGTTTCTGATTTTCATTTTTAGGAAGATCAAATTATATGTTTATAAATTTATTTGTTCTATAAACTCAAGCTACCACTATGACATATATCCTCCGTCTATAACTTATTTGGTCTATAAACCTAATACTAATTCTTTTTACAATCAACGTGCGACACTAGTCACTAAATTACATACTAATCGTCATTCACAACAGATGTGAGATACTAGAGTCACTAAACCCGTACTACTAGTTGTCTTTCAATCGATATAGGATAATAGAGTTTATAACAATTTACGTCTTGTAAGAGTCAACATCCTCGTTAATCATAATTAATTCCTTTGTCAGTTCACCACTCTAAGTTATACATTAGTCAATTATGACAATCTCTTCTCTTATACCATCATTCTGAGTTGTAGGACCTCTCAATGAAAATTTTAATATTATAGAATAAACAAAAAATTCATCTAAAAAACCTAGCATAATAGAAGAGAAAATCCATTTGATTTATAGTAAATTTCAACCCAGTTGTTATTCACACGGCTTGTGCGAGACATTAGAAAATGAAAACATATAATTATAATCAAAATAAAACAATACTATATAGTTTGTGGAGCCAAACTAATTTCAAATTTCAATACTAGAAAGACGGCATTTAACTGTTGAATCACACCACACACATTGGTATCTTGAAAAGGCCACTAGAAAAAGAAAGAAAGGCATTTGCATTTTCAAGTTATTGGGATTGTGGGTTCACTTTTGCACATTTTCCCTCCAACTTTACACTGATAAAAGTTTGAAAAAAAGAGAAAAAAGAAAAAGAAAAGAAAAGACAAATGAGAGAATGTGAAGAGAAAGAGGCACCGAAAAGCATAGTAGAGAACCTCATCATGAAAGCAAAGAAAATTAGAACTTGGATTGGGACTATCCAACCACACGCACATATTATATACCATTTCCTTCACTCACACGCACGCCTCTTCAATAATGATCTACCTCCAATAATAATTTAGTATATGTTAAGTTGTATTGAGTTCAGTCATTTGTGGACCAGCCCTTTGGACCAGCCCTTTAATATATCACCGACTGGTTTTAGGATGAAAAAATAGTAGGATTTGGTTGGTTTATTATCGCGTGCGTATCAAGTACTTTTCAACGAATACAATGGACTCACATGTGCAGCGTTGTCCACTATAAAAAATGTGAAGTAATTACATATATCAATTTAAATATTCAATAAGTCATTCGTTCGTGTTCCCACTTAATTAGGGTTCTGGTTAATTTTTTTTAACAATTTCAGATATGCTTCAATGAATATGGTCATATCTAGTATCTGTAAAATCTAACGAGTCAGATACTCAGTCGAAATTTCCCGCAATGGGCAAAAACCTAATGAAACAATTTTAAATCTTTCATTTTTTTACAAAAACCACATTCAACTTTTAAAAAAAAGGTTTTACCTTTTATCTCTAGACACCAACTTTTTCATTCCTCTTTACAAACATGGAAATCATAAAGTCAACCTCACCTCATCATTTGGTCTTGGTTAATAATCAATCACTCACTCCACTCTCATTTTCTCCTCATCAACCTTTGCCTTTCTCTCTCAAATCAGTACATCACCTTTTCCTATATAACCATCACCCAATTTGCCATCAAAACTCATACTTACCTCAAACATTTTTATCTCCATGGGAATTCAAGCAATGAAGGTGCATCAACTGCCACGTGGACTCATCTGGGACCACGACCCCCCTTCCCTCACCCTCGGCTGCAAGCGCTTCCGCCCCCTCGGCCTCAAGCTCTCCGCCGTCGACGACACCGCCGCCGCATTCGATCTCAAGAGCTTCATCAAACCCGATCAATGTAGTCCAACAAACGCAGACGTTCAAAAGAAAGAATCATCTCAGGTAATAATATAAACAATTCCCACTTACATAATTAATTCAATAAAACTGCATGGCAAATTTCCTATGATTGGTAGTACCTAACACTATTTAATTACATAAATTAAGAACTTAACATTTTGTATATCATGGCTTGTTAATATAAGAGGCTAATTTATTGTATGATTTTGACAATATAATTGAAAATCAAGATCGATAATTTTTATAATTTTGGCAATAGAATTAAAAATTATCAATCTCGATCATTTTTATGACTCACTTCTATGCAACTAAGCTAATAACCATATAATATCGTCGAATTTTAGGTATTTTGTATTCAATTGTACGAAAATTATCTTTTTAAAATTTTGAACTTAGAATTTAGAATGTATACTTCTTACCAAAATAAATTTTTTTGTGTTTGCCTCTGATTAGCAACCGATGAAATAGACATAGACGGTAAAGAGGGAGAAGTGGCTTTAAGCCCCCATATCAATATTTTATGCAAATATGTGAAAAAAAAATTAAAAAAATTATAAAATTATAAAATTATAAAAGCAATTGGGAGTTTACCAATTTTTTTTCTGCGTCCGCTAACACTACCCTTATAATTCCTAACTCGAAAGAGTGTTTAATGGACAAAATAGGATTGAAATGATATTTTAGTATATTCATATGACGAGCCACTTAATTTGACAAAATATTGTAAAACAAGAAAATAGAGGCATTATTTCAAAAAAGTATGTTGAAAACTGAGGCATTTTTATTGAAATTGTATATGTATAGGTAGAGGCGGCGCAGCCAGGCGGCACGCGGTGGAATCCGACGCAGGAGCAGATCGGAATACTCGACATGCTCTACCGTAGCGGCATGCGAACTCCGAACGCCCAACAGATCGAGCAGATCACAGCGCAGCTAAGCAAATACGGCAAGATCGAAGGCAAAAACGTGTTTTACTGGTTTCAAAACCACAAAGCGCGCGAGCGTCAGAAGCAAAAGCGCACTAGCCTCGGCCTCTCTCCACGGACGCCTCCCCCGCCTCCCTTTCCCGCTTCTTCTCTCTTCCTCTCGTCGCCCAATAAGGTGCGTTGGTTGACCTAATTAGTCACAGACTGACGTGTAGTGATGAAATGAAATATGTTAGTGACATTAAATTTTAGATGTGATGTGTACTGATGAAATGAAATATGTTAGTGACATTAATTTTAAATCTGATCGTGTGTACTAATGAAATGAAATATGTTAATAACATTAATTTTAAATCTGACGTGTACTGATGAAATGAAATATTTAATGCAGGAAGAGGAGAATAATCGTAACAAGAGGAAGTGTGTTTTCGATGAAGTGAATGAGTACGGTAGAGAAGAGGAAGAGCAAGAGGGAGATAGGACATTGAAGCTTTTCCCTTTGCACCCTGAAGGGAGGGCTTCTTTGAGGGATTATTGTTGGGATTAATTAATTAGAGTTAATTTTAACTTAATTTAATCTTATTTTGCTTTTGGTTGATCCTGAGAGAAGATGGTGTCTTTGTAGCTTCTTTACCTGTGATTTTCTTTGAATATGAAGGGAATATCTTCTCTTTGTTGATCAATAATGAATTATTTATGATTTGTGTGTGACGATCTAGAAATGTTAAACTTTTGAGTACAACTATTAACTTTGAAGTTGAATAGTGCTAAAAGTGTAATACAACTGTTAGTGAAGTGACACATGAATCATGCCACAGGTGATCCCCATTGGTATATATATGCATAGATCGGAATAAAAATGAATTGTTTCTTAACGTAGAACTAAGACTAAATACTAATCGTTAGATATTACTACAATCGAATGGATCGACTCAAGGCAATCAATTTGTACAAATTATTAACATGAAGGGTATTTTAGTCAATTAACATTGTGGGTATTTTTTCCAATCACATGGTCGGATTTAGGTGGAGTCGTGCGTGATTGACCGACCACTTCGTCGGTCCAAGAGTATTATCTAAAATTTCAGAAATCAGACTCTAACCCTACGTTAGTTCCATCTCGGCCTATCATTTTCTTTTATTGTGCATTTTCAAGATTCAGATAGCTACAAAAAGAAAAAGAAAAAAAAAGTCTTACTCAGCCTAAACGGTGGCAGACAACGAGCCGTCGAAAACCTTATCCAACAATGAGTTCTGACCTTACAAGTTTCATTTCCTGTATCCGACTCTGTCATGATTTTTTCTCCAAACAATATGTTGACAGATGTCACATTGCGCATATAAGTTAATAAGTCACAGAATATCTATGTATATATGCATATCTATCAATCTATGTCTATATTTATCTATATATATATATATATATAGGGTAGTGATAAAATGCAAACTTATATATTGTACAAACTCAAAACTCCTCAACACAGCTTCAACACAGTTTCAATACAATATCAACATAGTGTAAAATTTCAAAATTTTAATGTCAACACAGTATCAACACAATATCAACACAACATCAATCATTGACTGCCATTGAAATTCCGTTGACATTTTCATGTTGATGTTTTTTTGTGATCTGTTGACATTTTTCAATGGTCAACATCATAGTTTTGAGTTTGTACAATATTTAGAGTTTTCATTTGATCACATCCCTATATATATATATATAGAAGTTGACTAAATTAAAATACTATAGCACTACTTCTTAGAATATAAACTAGCAAATACTAATCATTTTCAACTCAAAGTTATAAACTCAGATAGTCAGATGAATTCATCATCTTATTGCACAAACATGAGGCACATGTCCGACTAATGATAATATATTGTACTATGGCATTTAATCACTCAACTTTTAATGATAGGAAAGGCCTTGAGAGGCCGGGCCTTGTGTAGAGAAAGCCCGAACACATCATCCATATCCACATCTTGTGCTTCCCAATCAAACTCATGTATCATGGACGCAACCATGAGATGCACCATCAAGTGCGCCAGCGGCAGCCCGGGGCAAATTCTCCGGCCCGAGCCAAACGGAATAAGCCCGAAATCCCTCCCTTTGTAGTCGACCGAGCCGCCTACAAACCGCTCGGGCTCAAACGACTCCGGGTTGGACCATACGCTCGGGTCTCTCCCGATAGCCCACACGTTCACGAGGATCCGCGCGCCTCTTGGTATCGTGTAGCCATTGATCTCCAGGTCGGCCTCCGCCTCGTGGGGGATTAGAAACGGGCCGGGCGGGTGCAGCCGGAAGCTCTCCTTGATCACTGCGTTTAGGTATGGCAATTTTGGGATGTCGTTTTCTTGAACTTGTGCCTTCTCTCCAATGACACTTCTCAGCTCTTTCTTGGCTTTGGTTAACTTTTCGGGATTGCGGATTAGCTCAGACATTGCCCATTGCACGGAATCCGTGGTCGTGTCTGCTCCCGCGATGATTAAGTCCTATCGTACACGATGGATAAGATAGATAAAATTATCAGAGTTCAACTGCGTCAAACAAATTGAAAATAGTGACAGATCTAGTAAATAGAACTTGTGCGGTGGTTTTGAGGTGGACACAGTTGGACATATAACAAAATTAAACCCCAACCCTTCAAGTTGTCACATTATGGGGCCAACGAGAACTCCAAATGTGAATTTAGTAGAGTTTTTTCAACCTTCATGGCCGATTATAAGATTATTCATTACTCCGATCCCACCAAAATCCGCCATTATATATGCATGTATAGTCATTTTAGTCCATAACACAAAGTAGTTGAAGTACACACTCTTTTAGTTTATTTGTATCGATAAACAATTAATGCTATTGTTTTCTATCTAACCCAAAACCTATAGGTCATATTCATAGCATGCCTCACTTGAAATCAAGGGTTCCCATAAATACAAAAAATACTGTAAACGTTTTTACTACTCTAACCAAAAGTCAAACCTTGAAAATGCCAAATTAATCATATTCAATAAATCGATCTACGCAAAACCTTTAATAATGTCAAATTAGAAGTAATATTCAATAAATCAATCTCGTGTTTGAAATAACGATGTACCAACTATTCAATGCATACTAACCTAAAATATTCCTATATAGTCTCCAAACAACTAATGTGTCATTATGGAAAGTGCATGACATTATTATTATAGTTATTATATAAATAAAAAGAAAGTGATAGTCATGCATTAAATTCTTACACTAAGTAGGTGTTTGATTTCATGGATGCTCAAGTAAGCTTCATCTTCTTGATTGAGATCGAGTAGCACTTCAAGCAAATCCTTCTTCCTCAAACAATCCGAAGACTTGTCCCTTTCTTCCAACCTTTTACTAATAATCTCATCAAATTTGTCAAGCATCTTTCCCAAGTAAACATTTGCCTTGCGCTTTAGTCCTTGTGGATCTACCAATCTCAAAATTGGGAAGAAATCAGCCACGTTTGGAGTTCCGGTGATCTCCATTATCCCCCGAATGATCTCCTTCACCTCCTCATGAGAAGAGTGGGAGTCAAGGCTAGCAAAGTCGACAGAGAATAAAGTAGTAGATATAAGATTGAGAGCGGTCACGAAGGCGACCTCCTCGAAATTCACCTCCCTTCCGCGCCCCTCCACCAAGTAATCACGCAACTGGCGCAACTTCTCTTGGCGGAGGGGTTCGCTCGCGTTGACCTTTTGTGCGGTGAACATGTGCTCCTTGGTGATCTTGCGCAGCTTGCGCCACTGGCTCCCCACGGGGAGCCAGGCCATGGAGGCCTCTGCGTGGCCCATAGCATGGGCCACGCAGGGCACTGCACGACTAGAGCACGTCTGGTCGTGCTTCTGCAGGATCTCCCTGGCAATCTCTGGCGAGGATGCTACGATCGTGGTGATGCTCCCGAGCCTGAGGTGCATGAGGGGGCCGTATGTCCGGGAGAGCTTTGCAAGACTGCGGTGGGGGTTACGGCCGAGGAGGTGGATGTTACCTAGGATTGGTAACGGGGTGGGGCCCGGTGGGAGCTTCGACCTGGGACCAAACAGATTTGGTCCCAAGAGAAGGAAAAGTAAAGTGGATAGAATGAATGAGAGTAGAATCAAAATTGAGAGGAAATCCATTGCCAATCAAGATAGATTTGTGTTTGTGTTTGTAATTATGTGCATGATATATATAGTACACTAGTTTAGGAGTTTGCTCGGTAAAATAAAAAATATTTGTTTTACTAGGGGAAATGTGAAAATGACTTTATGTTTATAAAAAAGTACTGTATGAAAAATTAAATTTATGGAGTACTTTTTATTGATGACATCTTGCCGTTCGTATTATAGGAGTATCTTTTTAAGAGATAGTTTCAAAAGTTTCTAGAGTTCTAGATTTTGTCAACAAAGGTGTGTGACAATGTGAATGAAAAAAAAGTAGTCGGTAGCAAGATTTTGCTTAGATATGTTATGTTGTTTCGGCCCAATAGCTTGGACATAGTTTTATTTAAATTATTTATGGGCCTGAATTTGTTACTCCCCATGTCCCACAATAATTATCACTCATTTTCATTTCGTCTGTCCCATAATAATAGTCACACTTTATTTTTACCATAAATAATAAATAGGTCTCACATTCCATTAATTCACTTATATTTTATTATAAAATCAACATAAAAAAATGAGTTTCACATTTCACCAACTTTTCTTTACATTTTTAAAACCCATGTCACCACCAAAAGTGACAATTATTTTTTGCTTGTAACTTTTCGAAATTTTGGAGGACCATCTTCTTCAGCCCTCACAAAATCAAAGACTCTGAAGGCAAAATATTGGAGGTTGAATTGTTGGAAGGGGCTGAATCTGAGTTTTGAAATTGTAGAAGAGAGAAACAATGGCCGTTGGTGGTTAGAAAAGAAGACAATGAACAGTTAAATAATAGTAATATTAAAGTTATTTTACATAAGATAACGTGTGTGACTGAGTTATAAAGTGTCACTTTTTTTTATTTAGTATTAAATATTATACCCTAGTATCTGAAGTGTATGAGGCGGGATCGTGATATAATGCAAGCTCTAAATATTTGTACAAACTCCAAATTATGATTTGGACAGTTAGAAAATGTCAACAGATGACAAAATAATAGCATCATAAATATCAACACAGTGTCAACGGTTGATGCTGTGTTGATATTGTGGTGACATTGTGTTGACATTTTCTGTTGCTGCTATTTTGTCATGTTTTGACATTTTTAACGATTCAAATTATAGTTTGTAGTTTGTACAATATATGAGTTTGCATTTTATCACTACCCGTATAAGGCGTTTCCTTTTCAAACAATTATCGATTTATCACTTGTTTTTACTTTAGACTACTCCTAGGTCTAATTTCTTTTTCTATATGAGTTTCTCCCTTAAAATTTTTCTTTTCAATTTAATAATAAATTTTATTTCTTTCTATATTTTATTCATAATTTTATTAGGAAAAATGATGATAAAAATAAAAAAAAAAAAAAAAATACTCAAACATGTGATTTAATTTATACAGAGTTTTGTTATATATGGAGTATTAGGTAAGCAATTTATATGATGCGCATTTTTGTATGATATTTTTAATTTTACAATATTATATAGAAAACGAACAAATCAATATTGATTTTATGAATTTTGTAAAGAGTAAAGTACTATTTTGGTCATGGCCGATTTATGATTTTGGTTCAAAACATTCACTTTTTGAAAATTGAGTCCAAAATATACGAAAACGCTCTCGAATAGGTCCTTTTTTACCGGTTTCCTTAAACTTTGACGGTCAATCGTCATTTAGCCCAATTTTAACCCGATTAGCTGAATTTAATTACTGTAGTTAATTTAAATTTTTTTTATCGCATTTTATATATTAAATGTTAAATGAAAATTCTGAAAATTGGGTAATGTAATCGCATTTTCCAACTCTTCATATCATTCAAATTTCGTCCCCCCTTTCTCCCGTTCCTTTTTCTTCTCCCCCCAAGAACCTGAATTTTTTATATCCATCTCTGCAACAACTAAACACCTTCGAACTTTCCACGTGCAGTCGGGACTCCATCGACAGCGACGTCGTTCGTGACTTCAGAGACCTCCGATTTAGCTACGCTTTCTGCTATTGTAAAAAGATAGCGACCCTACATATTGTCACCGGCCAAGGCAAACCGTCGCGGGGGAAGCTTTACTTTGTATGTGAGAGGAAGGAATGCACTTTCTTCAAGTGGTGCGAGCCAAATCGTGATGTCGAAGCACGAGCTTGTTCTTCGTCAACCTCATTCGGTGGTGCCGATTTTGAGGATTTGGCATTGAATTTAACCGAAATTAAGGATAAAATTCAGAAATTAGTGAATGCTTTGAACTTTGGTCTTTGTTTTATTGTTGTAGCAACACTTTTGTGTATGTTCAAGTAATTTAATGGAGTGTTTGAAAACCCTAATTTTTTTTTTCTATTTGAATTTTGAAGTGAATCCTTCTTATTCTTCTTAGAAAAATCGGCAGAAATCAAAATGACTTAATAATTGGAAAACCCTAAAATATAAGACAAATTAGTCCTTCATATGAATTATTTACTTTCATTTGATCCTGAACATTTAACCACACCCATTGCAGACTTACAATAAAAAAAAAATTGGAGTTGATGTTGGTTTCATACATAATGTGATTGCTTCTTCGTATGTGATTGTTTCTTCGTCGACTATGTCACGCCTCAACCCTTATGACGTATGCACTTACTATAAATAAATTCAGAAATTTTAAATAAATAATCCACGCGCCAAGTAAATGAAATGCGCATTTTATATAATTTCAAAAACCAATATTTAACAAGTACATGTTTCAAAACATTCTAAACCGTAGTGGTACCCTCTTACCACTCTATATACTACACATTTATTTATATGCAAAAATGATGAGGAGGAGAAGGTTGCCAAAATGCGTCAGCCACCGACCCTGATAACATGTGGGGTTCCTATGACTCACGTCAACCCAAAACGTTCACTGATATCTTATTCCTGAAAAATACTAGTGGTTTATATGAGCCACAACTCAATGCATATAAACCTTACCTTTAATTCCACATCCCAGATATCAATATATTCTTTAACCAATATGTATAACAATAACCAACAAATATTAGAAACAATTTCATGTACATATGCATATGCCACTTTGTCCTTTTCATTATTCTATGACAGATCAAGCTTGATATCTGCCCGAGATTTCCATTGTATACGACCCGAATGTCCCTTTTCATTATTTGACCTTTCCACGAAGGCCCCTCTTTGCTTTTTGACCTTTCCACGAAGGTCCCTCTTTGCATATATTCTTTGACCCGTAGGTCCATTATCATTGAATATGACCCGTAAGTCTATTTTCATTACCATTCATATCAGACCCAGGGCAAAATTGTCATATATCCTCTTTAATTCCATGATTCAAATAATTTTAATAACATATAAAAATATATCAACTACACTCAAATATCCATTGTACCCATCATATATCCATATCATATTCCACTAAATAATTCCAACATAATATATATATATATATAATATCCATACTAATTTCACGCCATATAATTCAATTACTCATTCAAATTCAACATATAGTAATCAACCACATAACACATGTAAAATTCAAAGTATGATTTATTCAATTACTCATTCAAATTCAACATATAGTAATCAACCACGTAACACATGTAAAATTAATAGTGTATGATTTATACATATGTTAAGATAAGTAATTTAACTAAAGTCCCAAATCAGCTTTGGGATCTACGACTCTTATTTCTTCTTCTAATTTTTGCTATCATCTTCCTCTACTAACTACTATCATTCTATTTTCCTCCCCCCAAGCTACTATCATCTCTTATTTATATATGTGTGTCGGCTTAAATTTGCTGACTCCCTTATCTACTTTTTAAAAGAAAAACACGTAAAAATGAAAAACTATAAACGTGTCATTCCATAAAATTATTGTACTTCATATATAAAAGAATAATACTCATTTGATTAGTAACATGAAACACTTCTCACTTTTAACATATTACATGGAATATATTATACATATATATGCCTTACGAAATTATTTTATGCACATATAGATATACTCCACTTATACTTTTATATAATCCCAACTAGATATATTTATACAAATATAGGCAGGCAAACGTTTTTCTTATGTACCTATATATACACTTATATACTTAATACTCATTTATAATATCTACAACATATATTTATGTAACATATATAAATATCACATATATAATATTTATTATACAACTAATAATATGCAAAGATAAATAAAAATATATCAATATGCAAAATGATGCATGTTTCAGGTTAGGGATGTCACAACTATGTCAATAAACTGACAACAAATTGAACCAATAAATGGACAACAAAATACAATACAAAGTGGTCCTTCATATTCATTTTCTACTTTAAATTGATCCTGAACATTTACACGATCAAAAAGACATCGTCATAAGATACTGCATCTATCTCAACACTAACAAAACTCAAAAATACAACAGCTAGTGTCGAATTGCATCCAAAAAAAAATATTGCCATAAGACACTGCATCTTAACACCATCAACACCCAAAAAACCATACTTCATGTGTCTTGCTTCTTCTTCATCGCCAGAGCTAGGGTTAGAACCCACAAATCTCGACGACGCCATTGGCCCTTGTTCGTTGCATTGTTTGTTTTGCTTCGACGAATCAGCCGACGGACCATCTTCGGTGTCAGATGGATGGCTATCTTTGGACTTCCTCTTCCTCGCATATGCTTTTTTTCACGTTGACGAGACCGTCGCTAGAACGGGAGTTAGGGTAGGGCGACTTCCAACTCATGGAAAGCAACAATAATCGGTTGAAATCGGGTTGTTCTTGGTCAGAACCCTAAACTATGGTTCTTGTCCTTAGGAGAGTGACAAGAGAGAAGATAGAAAAAAGAGTTTTGGAAGATTGACTTTTTATATTCAGAATATTAAAAATTGAATTATTTAGCAAAATAATTAACATAATATTAAGCTACTAATAATCTCAGATTAAGTCTAATCGGGTTAAAATTGGGCTAAATGACGGTTGATTGTCAAAGTTGACGGAAATGTCAAAAAATGATCTATTCGAGAGCGTTTTCGTATGTTTTGGACTCAATATTTAAAAAATGAATGTTTTGGACCAAAATTATAAATCAGTCATATGTTTAGGACCAAAATAGTACTATACTATTTTGTAAAATAATATGTCAATTTTTTCTTAATGTAATAGAATTAAAATAAATGTACTGTGCAAAACATAACAAACAACATTTCATCGTGCAACAAATGAAGATGATACTCACGTGGGGTTCTCACATAAAATATGTAGGGTATCATTTTCTTCTACATTACAGCCCCTACTAAAATTATTTTCTGCGTCCGCAACTGTTACTATCAGTGCACCAAGATTGAAAAGCAACTAAAAGAGACTTACTAACAGACAAAAGCTAAAAACAACTAGCCAGTAATCATTTTCAACCCTAAGTTATAAAAATCTGAGATGAAAATTCATCATCTTATTACACAAATTTCCTAATCACTCAACTTTTAATGATAGGAAATGCCTTGAGAGGCCGGGCCTTGTGTAGAGAAAGCCCGAACACATCATCCATATCCACATCTTGTGCTTCCCAATCAAACTCATGTATCATCGATGCAACCATGAGGTGCACCATCAAGTGCGCCAGCGGCAGCCCGGGGCAAATTCTCCGGCCCGAGCCAAACGGAATAAGCCCGAAATCCCTCCCTTTGTAGTCGACCGAGCCGCCTACAAACCGCTCGGGCTCAAACGACTCCGGGTTGGACCATACGCTCGGGTCTCTCCCGATAGCCCACACGTTCACGAGGATCCGCGCGCCTCTTGGTATCGTGTAGCCATTGATCTCCAGGTCGGCCTCCGCCTCGTGGGGGATTAGAAACGGGCCGGGCGGGTGCAGCCGGAAGCTCTCTTTGATCACTGCGTTTAGGTATGGTAATTTTGGGATGTCGTTTTCTTGAACTTGTGCCTTCTCTCCGATCACACTTCTCAGCTCTTTCTTGGTTTTGGATAACTTTTCGGGGTTGCGGATTAGCTCAGACATTGCCCATTGCACGGAATCCGTGGTCGTGTCCGCTCCCGCGATGATTAAGTCCTGTTGTACAAGATGGATGAGATAGATAAAATTAATATAGTTCAACTGCGTCAATCAGATTGAAAATAGTGGCAGATCTAGTAAATAGAACTCATGCGGTGGTTTTAAGGTGGACAGTGTGTTAATAGATGTTGGACGTATAACAAAATTAAACCCCAACCCTTCAAGTTGTCGCATCATGGGGACAACAAGAACTCCAAAATGTGAATTTAGAGGAATTTTTCAACCTTCATGGCCGATTATAAGGTTTTTCATTATTCCGATCCCACCAGAAAATGCCATTATATATAAGCATGTATTTACATTTTAGTCCATAACACAAAATAGTGAAGTACACACTCTTCTAATTTCTTTGCATTTATAAACAATTAATACTATTGTTTTCTATCTTACCCAAAACCTATAGGTCACACTCATAGCATGTCACACTTGAAATAAGGGTGTTCCCATAAATGCAATATAAACGTATTTACTACTCAAATCAAAAGTCAAACCTTGAAAATGCCAAATTAATAACATTCAATAAATCAATCTCGCAAAGCCTTTCAAAATGTCAAATTAGAAGTATTATTCAATAAATCAATCTCGTTTTTGAAATTAACGATGTACAATGCATGCTAGCAACCTAAAATATTCTTATATATTCTCCAAACTACTAAATTACTAATGTGTCATTGTGGAAAGTGCATCACATTATTATTATTTTTATTATAGAAATAAAAAGAAAGTGATATTTATGTATTAAATTCTTACACTAAGTAGGTGTTTGATTTCATGGAGGCTCAAGTAAGATTCATCTTCTTGATTGAGATCGAGTAGCACTTCAAGCAAATCCGTCTTCCTCGTACAATCCGAAGATTTGTCCCTTTCTTCCAACCTTTTACTAATAATCTCATCAAATTTGTCGAGCATCTTTCCCAAGTAAACATTTGCCTTGCGCTTGAGCCCTTGTGGATCCACCAATCTCAAAATTGGGAAGAAATCAGCCACGTTAGGAGTGCCGGAGATCTCCATAAGCCCCCGAATAATCTCCTTCACCTCCTCGTGGGACGAGCCAGAATCGAGACTGGCAAAGTCGACAGAGAATAAAGTAGTAGAGATAAGATTGAGAGCCGTCACAAAGGCGACCTCCTCGAAATTCACCTCCCTTCCGCGTCCCTCCACCAAGTGATCGCGCAACTGGCACAGCTTCTCTTGGCGGAGGGGCTCGCTCGCGTTGATCTTTTGCGCGGTGAACATGTGCTCCTTGGTGATCTTGCGCAGTTTGCGCCACTGGCTCCCCACGGGGAGCCAGGCCACAGAGGCCTCTGCGTGGCCCAGTGTCTGGGCCACGCAGGGCACTGCACGACTGGAGCACGTCTGGTCGTGCTTCTGCAGGATCTCCCTAGCAATCTCTGGCGAGGATGCCACGATTGTGGTTATGCTCCCGAGCTTGAGATGCATCAGTGGACCGTAGGTCTGGGAGAGCTTTGCAAGACTGCGGTGGGGGTTACGGCCGAGGAGGTGGATGTTACCTAGGATTGGTAACGGAGTGGGGCCCGGTGGGAGCTTCGACTTAGGACCAAACAGATTTGGTCCCAAGAGAAGGAAAAGTAAAGTGGATAGAATGAATGAGAGTAGAATCAAAATTGTGAGGAAATCCATTGCCGAATTAGATTTGTGTTTGTAATTATGTGTATGATATATAGTAGTACTACTAGTTTAGGATTTTGCTCGGTAAAATAAAAAAATAGTAGTACTAGGCAAATGTGAAAATGACTCTATATTATAAATAGAACTGTATGAAAAGGATTTATTTATATTTTTTTTTTATGAGATTCTTGTCGTTTCGTATTTTGCTTTTTATGGACAAATCAAAAGTTATCTAGAATTCTAGATTTTGTCAACAAAGGTACTATGTGAAATTACGAATGAAAAAAATAGTAGTCGGATTAATATTTTTGTTTGGATACTTTATGTTGTTTCAGCCCAATAGTTTGGACTTTTAGTTTTATTTAAAAACTATGGGCCTAAATTTGTTATATTTTTATGGCTGCTTAGCTCTTTCTTAATTGGGCTATTGTATTGATATAATAAGCATTGTTGGTGTAAAATTTAAGAAGAAATATATTACTACTACATATTTGCTTTTATGAAATTAATTATAATTATAAATATATCAAATAGGTGAACTTTTTTATATTAACACCACACAATTAGTATTTACATGTGTACTATATATAATTGTCAAAAAATTTAAAGTAATAATTCGAACCCTCTATCTATTAATTGAAGGGGAGTATTTCCGAAATTTTGAACCGCTAACTCGAACCTTTGTCTATTAATCGAAAGAGGATTATCTTATCAACGAAACTAGACTTCATCGTCACGAAACCTAGTACATTTTGAGTTAAATTGTTCAGCTATAAAAATGATAGTTCTCCATTTTTCATATTATTGAATAATTAACAGAATATTTTCGAATTCCAACTAATAAAAGTCCATAAATTTATTTAGCCCGACCCAGCCCGGACGTGATTGTTCGAGCCCGGCCCGAACCCCTGAAACACAGTAACAAGGGTTTATGGAACAGGAAGGGAAAATCTCCCTCTCTCTCAGACGCAACATCCATTTCAATCCTGCTACCTAATGCCGGTAATCTTCTTCGTACTTGCTCATCATAGCAGTTGATTAGTTTAATGAACGAATTTGCTTCGTTGAATCTGGTCGATTTCCTCATCAATTGGAGGTTTGATTTGAATGTGAGTGATAACTCGTGTGATTGTGCTTTTGGTTGCAGCTGGAATAATATTTCTGGCTTATCGTAGCCCTTTGTAGCCTGAATTTGGAGATGGCTTTGTCGATTTCTCGAAGAGTATTGCGTGCCTTCGCTCCCGGCGACGTTTCTTCTCTGCCATTTTCTGTATATAGCGGTAGCCCCTTCCTGCAATCTCTCTAATAATTTGTTTAATTTTGTGTTTTTTCTTGTTTGTTGTGAAAAAAAGTTAGAGCCTTGTTGGTTGATTTCATCCATAGTGTAATTAGCTTAGCAATCAATATTCAGCTGTTTATTTCTTTCTCTTCTGTTGTTTTCTTTGCTGTATTCAGCTTTGTTGCTTGGTGTCAAGAGTCAATTCTTAGTATTTGGAAACTTTTGTTATGTGGTTGGATTCTAAGCTCTTGCTATGAAAAATTGATGCAGCACTTCGTGGTCATGATTGTCGCGATAGCTCTTATGTGATGAGATCTTCGGTCCTCGGAAAGGTAGACTGTGAATGCACATACACCTTACTGGGATTGTTTTTTAACTACATTAGTTTAGGATTGGACTAAATTACTTTGAGTGCTTCTTGCTATGATTTTATGCTCAAATGGAAACCAAGTCCTAGCTGAGACTTTATTTGTGCCAGGCATCTTTGGATGTTTTCCGGAGGTACTCTACCGCTATTTTGACCCCAAATTCAAGTGAAGGTGCATTTCCGTCGCATTTGTTGTCCTCTAAACATAAAGGTGTTGCCATTCCTGATCGGGAAATAGGTACATGGGCCCCTTTTATTTTTATGAATTGCTCTGGTAGATATGGCCTTTATTTCTGACATCTCACTGCTTATGATTTAGTGAGTATATAAAATTAGAGTAATGGGTGGTCTTTATAAATCACTTGCTATCTAGTAGCATGCACATTTGTATTTAGTGCCCTTGTTTAAAATTGGTGGAGATGAAAGAAACATAAATTGAAAGTAATTGCTTTTGTATTTGCTATCATTTTTAGATTTTATCTGTAAAAAAGTATGGAGCAGTGTTGTTCATTTTCTTAATTGATGCTGTAGGTCTCTGTCAGGATCTGGTTATTCCTGTTACAAATTTTCATAATGAAGATAAAGGCTTTATGACATTGGGTGGTGATGTTTTTGATGTGCCAATCAGAAAGGATATTATTCATCGTGTCGTAAGGTGGCAACTAGCTAAGCGGCGGCAGGTGCGCCATGTTCATTCTTGTTGATGAATTAATAGTTAAAAGTTTTAAAGAAAATAATGTCAACAATTCTTCTTAGTACAAGGAATGGCCAAATAGAAGCAAAATATAAATCCCTGCCGCTGTTATTGGTCGATGCAGCCATTTAAGAGAGATTTTTCGTGGCTTCTCTGTCAAAACTCTCTGACTACTAATTTATTCTTCCTTCTTATGATCTTATTTTTATGGTAAAGGTGTGTCAGGGCTCATTTGGCCTTTCCTTTCCTTCCCCATATGTAATCTGGAGTAGTATTTGTTTTCATTAACGCACTCTTGGATTTTAATCTAGTTCTACTGTGCTATGTTTTAGGGGACACATTCAACCAAAACGATTAGTGAGGTTAGCGGGACTGGCAGGAAGCCTTGGCCCCAGAAGGGCACTGGTCGTGCAAGGCATGGAACACTTCGTGGTGCACAGGTGAATATTTAGCTTCTTCAGTTTGTTTTTTTTTCCCCCTAATTGAGAGGGCTTGGAAAGAGTATAACTGACATATTTCATCGTGTACAGTTCAGGGGTGGTGCTACCATGCATGGTCCAAAGCCACGGAGTCATGCTATCAAGCTAAACAAAAAGGTTCGGCGACTAGGACTGAAGATTGCACTTTCAGCTCGTGCTGCTGAAGGGAAGGCAAGTGTAGTTTATTTTCACCCATGTTTTCTGACTACTGAGCAATGACGATTCCTGGGGTTCTTTCCTCGTAATTTGTCTTTTCTATCCCCTCATGTTCTGTACACGTTTATGCTATTTACAGCTTATGGTGTTTGAAGATTTAGAAGTTCCTTCGCACAAGACAAAGAACATTGTTCACTTTGTCAGTCAAATGGAGAATGCTAAGAAAATTCTCGTTGTTGACGGTGGTCCTATTAACGAGAAGCTGAAGTTGGCTACTCAGAATTTACATTATGTCAACGTACTACCTTCCATTGTAAGTCTCGAATTTCTTTGTTTGTCATTTTTTTTGTATGAACTTGATGAATGCTCCACTATTTTGGTAACAACTATGTGCACCTTCATTATATAAAAGAAATTTCATCCAACGATCACTCGTTTTTATCCTGCTTTTGGTATCCAAACAAATGAAGTATTCTATGTGCTCTCGAAGTTACTATTTTCGTTTTCTTTAACAATTGCCAACAATTTCAGGGTCTGAATGTTTACAGCATCCTTCTGCACGATACGCTAGTGATGTCTCGTGATGCTGTGAACCGAATAGTTGAAAGGATGAGAACTCCAATCAATCGCTGATAGAGCTCGTGCTTGCAGCCATCAGAACAGATGCTTGGGTAGCTGGGTTTTCGTTCACCTCGACAGAAGGCTGTATTGAACACGTCGTCTCGAGGTATTTCTCGTCTCCAGGAAACTAGCTCTTGAACTGGGATTTCACACTGTTTATTGTTTGTGAGAACTCACATATTGTAGAGCTTAGCTATTTTAGTTTTCCTCTCATGGAAAGTGGAAACATATCATAACTTAGTTTTGAATAATTTGGACTTTAATTTAAGATCAGATACTTTTTAATAAATATATTTTGGTGTTCTAATTTTGGGTCTTGTTTTTTTTAAAACTACATGTGATGTGTATATACATCATATTTTACTTATTTTTAGTTTGATTCACACATTGAATAATGAATACGACCATTTTATGTATATTACACACACTTCCAATAGCAATATAGTTTTTCACGGGTAATATTGAAGAATCAAATTGTGACAACTCAACTCAATAAATCAAGAAATAGAAAGGATGGTATGATGCCAAGAAGGTTCCACTTTATAATGTGAGGGTGAAATAATTAATAAATTACTTAGGTGCATTGTTTGTGGTATCGGCTACATATGTGACAAAATCAACGTCACGCCAAGTATATGTAATCTCTTCAATTTGTTGCCCTTTTCTGACTTCATAAAGATTGGAATTTTTGCCACGAAATTGAGAATAATATAGTTCCGGACTCGGTTCTTTCTTCCCTTTTTTTTCTTGTTTTCTTGAATTGATTTTCTTTTTAAAATCAATAATTTTGATATTATCAAAATCGATAATATTTTTATTAAGTACAATAATCCCTTTTGAAAGAATTCCTTTTGATCACAAGAAGTGTCACTTTTTGATTGGGAAATACAGTCACTTTTTAATCACAAGAAATGTCACATAATTAATCATTTATGTTAGTAAGAAAACTAACTTTTATTTATAAGAATAATCACTTTTATTAATAACAATGATCTCTATTAATAACTTTTAATCATAAGAAAAATAACTTTGAACAAAGTAACTTCAATCATGTTGTACTAGTTTTTGCTTTTCATTTTCGTTATTATTCTAAATTTTATGAAATTAAAGTCTCATGGTACTTGGATTCGAATCATATGGATGGGTTCGAGTTTGATATGTTGGAACTGAATATGTTGAATAAATCGACTGTATTTTAGTGTTTAAATGAGATTATCAGTAAAAATAAACTTGTAAAACTCAATTCACCCTAAAAATAAATAAATAAATAAATAAATAAATAAATAAGAACAGCTAATATGTCCATAGGCAAATAGATAATGATTATGTGACATAGGAAAGGGAGAAATGGCAAAAGATGCTCCCACTAAGCAAATGTGATATGCTTGACTGCTTGAGGTTGAAGTGTTGGCAATTAAATTGAAAGTTGGGCCATTACAACATTTGATACACATCATAATTATAATTATGTTAATTAGCTTCTTGTTTCACACCACTTTCCCATATCACTATCTTGGAAAACAATTGGCTCAACTTTTTAGGATATTATTATAATTTTAAATTAATCTAACCCTCAAAAAGATTGTACTAATATAATTTGGCAAATACATGTCCAAGACTTTAAATAAAGGCTATTTTCCATTGTATTTTTTATAGAGAGACGATTTAAGTATAACTAATTTAAATACATAATTAGAGAATATGAATTTAATTCAGAAATGATATAGTGGTCATCCTATATAACTATTCCATTTTACATGCACTAAAAACATGGTTATAACATCCTAATACACACGTTTGGTCAAATAATAAATGAGCACGTTTTATGAGACCGAAATACATTTGTAAATTTTGCAAGAAATGGTCAAAATTGTACAAACCGCTAGAGATTATTGTGAAGAAATCTATATGTTGATTCTATATAGTAATTGTGATGGTGGTGGGGCCATGCAGTGATCTAGTTAGTAAAAAAAAACTCATGTGCTTGGATTTATGATCATAGGGTTTCTATTTGGGGAAAATAATAATATGATTAAAAGTTAACTGCAGACCAGCCAAATAGAAAACAAAACAAGTAATGACTAATATGGAATACTATTGGAAAGATGTGTTTTCCAATGCTAATCACTTTTTAAAAAATCACTTGTTCTGTGGTAAATAAATCTGGCTACGCAACCATATATTATCAATTTTTAAATATACCCCATATTTCCTTTTCATCTTAATTTGACCTTAAAATATGCATCTTATTTATATATAGGGATATTAGTCTTTAAAATCATAAATTTAGGTTAAATTTTGGTATTTTCACGAACTTTAAAATTGGTTTATAATATCACAAACATTGCATTTTGTTTGTTATTTCCCATCTCAACTCAAATAAAATATCTTCGGAGAAAACTTAATTCTACGTGGGCAACCGTGAAATCTTTACGATATTTCAGACCACTTTTTAAGTTCATGGTAAGTAGGATAAAAGCCACGTAAAAAATCATATTGATCTATTAGTGCTAAGTATAATAAAAACGCATGTAAGTTAGTCGGATATGGTGATTTAACCGCCATGGGAAAAAACAAATAAAATGTAAAGTTTGTGATACTGTAAACTAATTTTAAAGTTCTTGTGAAATATCAAAATTCGGCCGAAGTTTTTAATTTTAGAGACCAATATGCATTGTAAATATTTAGGGGATTTACTGCGATTTGTCCAAAAGCTTTCATTGAAAATAATAATTATCGATGTAATGTAGGTTAGACCATTCGATGCAATTTGACCAAGAAATAAAGTTTTGGTTCAATTAGTCTAAACATTATCGAGCCAACCAATCATCGCTCGACAAGTCAATAATCATATCATTATATTAAATCATGTTTCATAGCGGTTGTTTTGTTTTGATTTTGAAAAAAATCATTCGAATTGATCATAACCCATTATTTGCAACAACATTTAATTTCATATGCCATTCTTTTCAATGTTTGAATAGTGATTGGCTACACTACACATGATTATTTTGGTGGTACAGTTAATGAAATATTAATTTCTAAAATATAGAAACTCCGGATACATGTATCATCTATATATATATATATATATATGCATGTAACAAGTTTATACATACAACAATGTGAGAATATGGCATTATTGAATACTCCGTATGTATAAAATTACTATTCATCATTATTGTAAGAACTATGTGAGTAAAAAAATTATTATGACAACGGATGCATTTTGAATTTCAAAGCAAGTTAATTTATATTTAAGAAAAATTCTATTAAGTATTTGGACGGTATATAACGAGATATTTCAGATTATGGGTCTTAATTTGCTTCAGAATTTGAGATTAAATTCGTTGAACTTTTAGAATATGGCATCGAAAGATATGCGATTTTTTCAGATGGTTTTTTTTTTGTTGTTTTTTCTCTTTTTTTTTTCTTTTATTTATGTAACTGCAAGTGTCACAAAACGCTCTAGTTTAAGTAATTAGAACTATAACTGCCACAGATTTTATAAATTAAATGCAAGAATGAATGCAAATCGTACGACAAAGTAAGTTAATCAAAATTTAAAAGTGAAATTATATAGGGCTCGTTTGATAAGAAAGATGAGATGTAACAAGATTTGTTAAATAAGATAAGAAATGCGGGCTTCGTGTCAAGATAAGCTCGGATGAAGGTTTTTTTGTGGTTGTTTGGTAGACAAGAAATTATCTAGATTTTGTATTAATAAATCATAATAAATGAGTTAGAAATGCTATCCGACCAAATTTGTGAGGTACATATCTTTGTATTTTAAGGAAAAGTTTGCGGGCTCGGATGGGCCAGAGAGAAAACCACGGGCTGACATAATAGGTTAACTATAATATCAAACACTTAGAAATAGTCATATAAGTATTTATATCTAGGCATTACCAACTTATCAAACGGAAGTATCTCAATTATATGTGACCCACATTTAATCGCACAATCACACAACTCCATAAACTAATCTCTTATTCATCTTTACCTCCTTATTTTCTGTTAGTAATTCACAATATAGTATATCACTAACGACGAATATAATTTTGTAATTGATACGCAAGTTTAATACTCCATCTATCCCATAAAAGTTGAGTCACTTCATTTTGTGCACTCGTTTTTAAAAAATCATAGTAGTAATAAATAGTTAAAGTGGATAAAGAGTAAAATAAATTTGAAAATAATATAGAGAAAACTCTTATCTACGTTATTCTTGATTTTACTTTACTAATTATCTATTCTAACTATTACTCCCTCCGTTCTTGAAAATTTGTCACTTATTTCCATTTCCGCCCGTCCCTAAAAATTTATTACCTTTCACTTTTATCATTTTTGGTAGTGGACCCCATATTCCACTAACTCATTCTCCCTCACATTTTATTATAAAATTAATATATAAAAGTAGGACTCACATGCCACTAACTTTTTAAATTCACTTTCTATTACATTCTTAAAATCTGTGTCGGGTCAAATGGTGACAAATTATAGGGACGGATGGAGTACATTTTTTCAAAATGAGTGCAAAAGTTTAAATGACTCAACTTTTATGGGACGGGTGGATGAGTAATAATTTGTATTCTCTCTTGACTAACCAAGAACATGTGGTTGTCAATGTAATTTGGAATTTTGGATGGTATGTATAAATGTAGGCTATTTATTAGTACTTCGTATTTATCATAATTCATAAGGTCTCGAACCTCTAAATTTATTTGTTTCTTTTCCTATTGTAAGTGTAAAAAGGGATGGTGGATTTCTATCAAATTTTCCACTAAAATTAATTTTTACCCATTTTTTTTATTTCCTCTAATAAGAAATTGTTAAAAGTTAGAAGTAGAGAGCTAGTACTTCCTTTATTAAGGGAAATTTAAAAAATAATCCATCAATTTTAGAAGCAATTATGAAATCTAATTTCTCTTTTTCTTCCTTATTTTCTAGATACGTTAAAGAACTGCTAATCACTGGTGCATTAATCTTTAAAAATTTGTTATTATCAATTAATAATCAAAGTAATCGACTGCCATATATGTAACTGCATGTGTAACAAAATCCCGTTTAAGCAATTAGAACTAAAACTGCCACACATTTTATAAATTAATTGCAAGAATGAATGCAGATTGTACGACAAAGTACGTTAATTAAAATTTTAGAGAAATTATATTTACTGACTCAATTAATTTTATGCAACACATACAACTCGCATAGACTAATCTAATCATTTTACTATCTTGTTTTTGGTTATTTTACAAATACAATACTACTACTAATGATGAATATAATTATTTCATTGATACGTAAGTTTTAAAAAATCTTCATTCTCTCGACAAAGTAATTTAATCTAATTTTCTTCAAAATTCTATTTTAGTGTCTGATCAGATGTATGCAACATACCAACTCAGATGAATTAATATGTTCATTTTACCTTCTTATTTTCAGTTAATTAACAATATCATTGAAGACAAATAGTATAATTATATATATATATATATATATATATATATGTATGTACGCTTTAAAAAATTCTTTACTCATGTATAATCAAAGTACGCACATTGTATGTGTTAAAGAATCCCTATTTCTAAATAAAATTATTTCACAAACTTTAAATTATTTTTATTATTTTTTGACCAACGAGAATACTTGGTCATCATAAGTAACTACATCTGTCCAAAACGATTTGTTTTCAGTAACCTGATCTGTAATTGACACGCGTCTTACATACATCGTTCGTAAAATATAACAAAATCTTATCATCAATGACGGTAAATCCAAAAACGAATCCTCCATTCAATTTTTAAAATTAAAAAATGTCATATTGACCAGCAACGTAAATACATGTGCCACACGCAATCCGTTTTCAATAAGTGTAGAACCCTAACTGCACGTGCCACCAACAATCAGCTTTCAGTACTAGAACCCTAATCGACACGCGTCTTACGTCCATTCATAACGTAAAACAAAACAAAATCTAATCACTAATAGCGGTGAATTCCAAAACCGTTTCGAGAACTAGAACCGTAATCGACACGCACCTCACGTACGCGCGTTATTAGTAACGTAAAACAAAACAAAATCTAACAATATGCCCGTTGGTAACGTAAAACAAAACAAAATCTAATCATTAATATCGATAAATTTGAAACCCGATTGTCTTTCGATTTTCAAATTGCCAAAATGCCCAAATTGCCAAAATGCCACTCATATTATGCCAGAGCACAAATACCAACACAAAAAGTCAAATCAAGACAATTAGGCAAGGAATAACAAGAATGCCCAAATTCTAATACGAGAAGGGCAAAAAAATTTAATGCCCACCTTTTTTAATGGAAAATATATTTGAAATTAAGAAAAAGTACAAAATAATCCATGTGAAAATGTGATGCATTGCATGAACACATAATCCAGGGACAGGTGGTTGGTGTGAAGTTCTTGAAATCCAGAGAGGAAAATACATACAAGAAAACATAAAAAGGAAAACAAAGGGTCCTTTTTTTATATATTACTATCAATTTTCCCATTTATTCGTTTTCACACACATACATTACTTAGAAATTTCCTCATAATTCTTGGAACAAGAGTTGAAAATAGGCTAATCTGACAAGAAAAAGGAGACATTTTGGTGAGCCACCCCCCACCATGACCCCCCTATTATTTTAATTTTCTTCCCTTTTTTCATGGGAGCATTTTCTTTTGTTCCTTTTTTCACCCCACAAAAGAATAAAATTACTGTGGGCATGGAGGCCTATTTGATTGACTTTTTTTGAGGTTGTGATTATGGTTGTGGGAATTGAATGAGATTTGTTCTTTTCCATTTGGTTAGCATTGAAATCACCTGTCTTTCTCCTATTTTAGAGAGAGGAGAAAGTGTATGAAGCTTTGAATGTGGCCTTATGTGTTATTGCTGAGGTGTTTTGAGTAAAATAAAGATTACTGTCCTCATAAATCACCCCACCCTTTCCCTTAATTTTTTTTCATATACCTCAACATCCACCAATTTTATTTCCATCATCTCTCTTTTCTTCTCTCTCACCCCATTTGAAAGACTCTGTTTTTCTCTCTCTCTAAATTTTTTCTTGAAGGTTTTTGGGCTTCACATCTCTGTTTGAAGCTGTGTTTCCTCTCAGAAGGGGGAAAACAGAGGTGGGTGTGGAGGAGTTTTTGATTGTGTGAATTTACATGTGTTTTTTCCTTTAAAGATTTGATTTTTATCTGATTCTTGGTTTCTATTTTCAGGTCTTGACTTTAGATCTATCGCTGCATCTGCTGCTCTTTGGGCTGGTAAATTTTCTCAGATTCTTACATATCTGTGTTTGATTGCTCCCTTTTTTGGGTTCTGTTTTGGAATTTGATGTTTTCTTGTTTTTTATACCCTTTTTGGATTATCAGCTATCATTTGTAACCTCATCTTTGATTATGTTTTGAAAGTTTTGTTTTTGTTTATTTGTGTTTTGGAGAAACTATTTAGTTGGGTTTAAGCCTTGAGAATTCTGTTATGTTTTTTTTTGTATGATGTTTTTGTTGGTGATATGAAGTTTTCAATTTTGGCAAAAAAAAATTAATGTTTGGTGGAATAGAAGAATACATCATTTTTCTTGAATATATGCTAAAAAAGTGATCTTTATGTTCCTGCAAAATGTTGTAGTGATGATGCCTTTGAATTTAAGTTTCTCCCAAAATGTATATGATTTTTCTCTTTGTGTTTCATTTTGTTCATAAATGTGCTTTTGAAAACTGATGGATTAATGAAATTAACTGATGAATTATATGATTGCAGATTTCCTGAAGAACAGCATTGTTGTTTATTCTACCATTCATTTGTTTGTTGATAATTATTCGACTTTAAGCTGCCCTGATGCAAGGGCCGAGTAGCTCCGTGAGTACTTTACCCGAGAATATAAGTTTCGATCATGGCTCTGGGTCGGGTGACGCCGCCATAGAGTCCCAAATGCCATGGACTAGTATGCAGACGACCGTGCAAAGCAGGCTACCGGATTACAGAATGCCGTCAAGTGACGCCAATAATCAGTATTTGCAGCATGTGAGGCGTGAGGGGCCGAATGTGGAGTGGAGCGTTGGCGAAGCTAGCTCCAGTTCATCACAGCGCCTTGGTGATCAGACTGAGAGGAAAATGGAGCATGCTTGGACCTTTGCCCCGAGATCTAACCTCGCCTTAGAAGAGAGGCAGTTTGAACAGTCTGATATTCTTTCGTTGGATAACGTCAATGTGAACACACATGGCAGTCAGAGAGCACACGTCCCCGTTGGTATGCGTGCGTCTAGCTCCAATGCCCTCCCTCAGGATCTTAATATGATTGTTGATTCGGAGGATGATGACTGTCAGGTAGTCGAGCGTCCCAGCTCCTACATATCTATGGGACCGTCCAACGGTCAATTGCAAGCTCCAGGCACTTCCTCTGGTTCGTTTGCCATGCCTTCCGGACGTGGTGGCTATATGATGGATGGGAGGGAGGACAGGCCGGGTTGCTCCATGGATGGGCGGCGTATGTCGTATAAGCGAAAAGCACTTGAAATGCAAACGGGACAGTCTTCGGGAGTAGGCAGCTCGAGTTGTTTTCAACATGATGAAAGAAGCCAATGGCATTCCATGACAGCCGCTCATGCTGCTGCTGTCAGCAATGCTAGTATACCGATTTCAATTGACAACGATGTTGCTATTAACAATGGTTCGGAGCCAGCAAATCCGAGGCTCAGGCTTGGTGTTGGAGCAGCTGGTTCCGTGACTCCTTTCTCGCTGACTTCTTCAGGGAATGCAGAAAGTTCCCGGAGAAATCTCCGTTTGCGAATCAATGGCTTATACCAACAACAACAAGATGCTTTACCCAGCAACCCGCTTTCAACTGAGACTAATGTTGGAAATGTAGACGCTTCGTCTTCTCGGTACTCTTCTAGATTACTCCGCAACCATTTATTTGATATGAGCCCGGCTACCGCAGTGGAAAGTGCAACCCTGAACAGCCAGCCAACCCTGCATCTTCCTCCTGCGCGCCGTCATCATCAATCTAGGTGGAGCGGTGCATCAAGCTCGAGAAGTAGCAGGTCGTCTATTGCTGTTCCCGAAGAAAGGATGCAATTTGGAGAATCTTCGTCAAGACATATTCCAAGAAGCATTTCTGAGCATCCTATGTTCATTCCAGCCAGTGAGATGGGAAGTTCGTCTCAGAATCCTACAAACTGGAACTTTCCGGGTGCGAACAACAGTATGGCTGCAAATGCTGGGTCTAGTTCTCGAGCAGGGACCAGCACTGGGCTCAACGCTGCTCCACCTAGTTGGTCCCATCGGGGCCATCCCCAATATCCTCGGAGGTTATCAGAGATTGTACGGAGATCTCTATTGTTAAATGCAGGTGCCGAGGCTGCAGGTCAGAGCAGCAATCATGCTGCAAGATCGGGTTCTCCGGCACTGCCTCAGGAGATGGTACATCCATCGGTGTCTGATGGTCATGGCCATCGTGTACTGAACTCGAGATCAGCATATCTGGACAGGTACGTTGATGGTGCTTTTGGGGTACCATATTCGCTGAGGACTTTGGCTGCTGCAGGTGAAGGACGAGGCAATATAATGTCCGAGGTATTCCACATCCTTCTTGCATTTGCACTCGAGCTATTAGCTCCTATCTTGACTGATGTTGTATGCCTTTTGGTTACATCTTTTCGTGTTGCAACTTAGGGCTCGTGAATATATTGTAATAACTTGCACTCGAATCGTTCGTTGCTGATCAATCGTCCATGCTTATCTAGTCTATTTCAGTTCTTCAACTTATAACTCTATGAATGATGCAAATAAGGCCTTCATTTGATGCTCCCGTGTTAAAAAAAATGCATCGTTTTATTGCTTAGGAATTAGGAGTCGGCATGGTATCAAGAAGCCAGTATGTTTAGTAAGGGAAATGAACCGTAGTTATTTGTATGGATGAAACAACCCCTACATGTTAAAAATCGAGCCAAATTTCATTATAGGACTTGCCTTAAGATTTCACGTAGTATACATAAGTTTTTGGTTCCGTAAGGTTCAAATTGAAAAAAAACTTGACTAGTGAGTAGTGACAGTGTACAATGATCAATATCACATCTGGTTTTTTCTATCTGACGATGTTCTCTATGCTCTAAGCACTCGTATTAGTAAAAAGTTTGCTGGATTATACTCATTCTCAATGTCTTTACTGGATTTACTTCTCCCCGAATAACTGCTAATTCTCATCTGATATGAAATTATTTGTCTGGTTTGTATAACTCGTATCTGATTCAATGTTTTGTTTCAGCAGATTCGCCAAGTCCTGGACCTCATGCGGAGAGGCGAGGGCCTGAGATTAGAGGTCTGTATTCTTCTCCTTTTCGGTTCTTTAAATACCATGAATCTTGTGCTGTAGACGGAAATGCACTTGTTGTGAAGTGGTCGTTGATTGGAAAAACTCCATTTATCGTTAAACTAATTATCTTGTGTTTCTTGTGTGGTAGGATGTGATGATCCTCGATCACTCGGTCCTTTTTGGGATGGCTGACATCCACGATCGACACCGGGATATGCGACTGGATGTTGATAACATGTCGTATGAGGTGAGAATGCAGCACCGTCTCTCGTCTCTATTTCCACAACACATCAATCAATGCTTTTACAATATGATTTTTCCTACTCTTCTATTTCCAGGAACTATTGGCCCTCGAGGAGCGCATCGGAAACGTGTGCACCGGTCTAAGTGAAGAAACTGTTACGAGCCGTCTGAAGCAACAGAAATACGTTGCCAGCAAAGCCGAAAACACGGCTGAGACAGAGCCTTGCAGCATATGCCGGGTAAGGCCACATTCTTCGACACGGTCTCATCTCAAATTCGTTTCAGTTAACTCATCTCATTGCTTTGCAGGAGGAGTACAACGAGGGTGAAACTCTCGGAGCGTTGGAATGTGGCCACAATTTCCATGCCGACTGCATCAAGCAATGGCTGATGCAGAAGAACCTGTGCCCCATCTGTAAAACGACGGGGCTGACTACCTGAGAGGCGGTCTGGCTCGTCGTTCTAGCAGGTATGCGGAGAGTTGTGTTAGCGACGTGAGTCCTGAAAGGCATCGTTGCTCGCGACTTGATAAGAAGCTCGTCGTCTTCCCTTCGCTTTCCGGCCTCCCTAAAAATTTATCTTTGCTCATCTGTGGAAAGATACAGTGATTCAACTTTATATTTTTAGTCAGCAATTGCACAAGATTTTTGAATATTCAACTATTTACATTCATCTACATTTGACAATAGATTTATGATATTTTTATTGGTTTATATTTTTGTTTGTTGATGGTTTCTTGAAGCTGTTGAGAAGCATGACTTGCATAAGCATATGGTTTCAATATGCCCATTTTTTTTCTTGTTTCATGTTAGTTTTTCAGTGAGAAAAGTTCTTGCCAAGTGGGCTGGGCTGGGCCTGGCCTGTGAGGCCCGCTCTACCCAGTCTCATGTTTGAAGTGGGCCGGACTGAGAGCTTTTTTATATATATTTGAGTCCAGCCCAATGAAAGCCCATTTGGAAAATTGAGCATGTTCATTAAAAATTTATGTGAAGTGCAATATAGTAACTAATTTTGTGGATAATTGAGCATATAGAATTTCTATTCAATATTTTTATCATTTTTTTTCAGCTATAAAATTTATACTATGCCAATGTCAATATTTTCAACTTGTATTAATTTTTTTGAGCTTTATCTTGTCTAGGCTAAATTGACTTGGCTATCCCCCTCCCAACAAATTAAGTGTACAGAAGCAGTAGTATTTTTATTAGTATGCTCTGAATCTGTATGGGTTCCGCTAATCGAACAAGGAGTCTCGCTATGACATGTTTCTGTTTTAGGTCTTAATTTTGTATTGGACCTAGCTCGTCATCTGTGTGCCTATTTATATAGAAGTACGGCGCATAACTCTGTACTCTAAAAACAATCTGAATACAATCTGTTCTCTGTTTCCGTCCGTGGATGTAGCCAACGCAACGTTGGTGAACCACGTAAATTCTGTGTTTCTTTATGTTTCTGTTTGTCTCGATTATATAATTGCTCTATTATGTCACAACAATTTTATAAGGCACAATGTTGTTCTTGAGATATTTGTTTGTAGCAAAAATTAGATCATTAATAAATTGTATATACGGCCAACTCAGTAAATTCAAATTTGTACTTTTCTAGTGTTGATGATTAATTAAATTTGCTTGCATAAGGTGGGTAATCTTAATCCTGATTGGCCCTGTGATGTTTGACCCAATTTGCCATGCCTAGTGGACTGAAATCGTAGAGGGGAGGTCACTTGAATGAAGGATTTCTAATTGCATTAATGATTTGTTTAAGGTACTAACTAGCTAGACTACTAGTTAGCTATTTAGTTTGAACCTACTTTGGCTTGTAATTCATAAATATCTCATTATTATTTCGTCGATAGCATGCAAATCCATCTACTAATAGGCATCGGATTGAATTATTCTTGCAATTGATATGTATTGGATTGTTTTATGGTCAATATGACAAAAATATGACAATAAAACGAAATTCAAATCAACAAGCCTTGGCGCCTCCAATGACTAGAACAGTGGGTGAGGCTCTTGAGCCGCGATGCTTGGCACGTGTGGTTGCTCGACCGATGAGAGCGTGTGTGCAAGGCCACGTGCCAAGCATGATTCCTTTTCTGCAAAATTTGAACTTTTTTTCGAATTCATATTATCTGAATCATTTTCTTTTATGACTAAAAACAAATATATAATTTCAGTTATTCTATTTTATTATTTTTTCTACTTAGTCTATATTATCTCTTATTTTATCTAATCTTTTCTTAAATCTCATGGCAAAAGAACTATTTAAGCAATATGAGACCGGTGCAGTACCTTTTTTCCAAATTTGGTTACTTTCAAAAAAAATTATTTTCTAACTAAAATCAAGTATTTAATAATTTTGAATTATGATGAAAGATCATACTTAGAACTCTTTACACTAAAAAAGCTCAACTCTTTCACACTTGCATTGTGGATCATGTATTTCTATTGTATGATGAAAATGTGGGATTACTTAAAAGTGACTTTATATTATGATATCAACTATATTGTAGAAAAGACCACTTTTATCTTTAGAGCCAAAAGGGATTTTCTTCACAATTTTGACCTAAGTTCGAAATTTAATCACCCAGTGATTTTTCCTTTTTTTATATTTATTCTTCCAAAGTGTACCACCATTCAACCTATTTAAATTTCTTTCTATTTGTCATTGCATGCTCAAATATCTCATCGTCTATTCCTCATTTCACCATATTCTTTAACAAGATTAATATTTTTATAGAAAAATAAAAAAACGAGATAAACTACCATGTGTGAAAAATTAAAAATAATATATAGGGTGGTGATAAATTAAATTGATGCAGGTGGGGAAGGTGGTTCCAAATTTCCCACACGCAACTTGGAATGAATGAGTCACATAGGGAATGGTGCCTTTGAAAAATGAATAATCTAATCTCAAACTTTGTTTTTATGGTAAGGTGGAATCCAGTTGGATAAGGTTTCCAATCTAATTGTTTCTATAATTTCTCAACCTTATTATTTTAATATTTTGGAGCAATAAATATTTGTTCCAACTGCCTCTTTTTTTAATTGTATTTTGCCTTCTTTTTTTGGCTTTAAGCAGAACTAAATTTGGGCCGTTTGGTCAAAAGATTGAAAATAGAATTAAAAGATGATTTATATTACAAGGCCAAATAAAATAATATATAAAATAAACTCAAATTTAGTCGCCCAATACACATATGACACTGCGGTGTTATTGATCATATATTTTGGGTAGGTACTGATTTAAATATTATTACTCCTGATTTTTTTAGCAAAATGGAATGGTGATGATAAATCTGTTAATATAAATATTAAAAATAAAATTGATGATGATAGATCTTGTGCCGAGATTAGTTTTATTTTTAAAGATTAAAATTTGTTGGATAAACATATTATTTATTTATATATTACTCCTATATTCTATTCAAATTAAATAACACATTTAAATAAAGTATGAAATTTATTTTTACTATATTTAAATATTATACAGATATAATTTTAAAGTCAAAATATCTATAATTTAAAAATTCTAAAATTATATTGCAAACCGAAAATTAGATACTCAAAGTCATAAACATTCATTGGCACTACCAAAGCGTACACATCCAAATTTGTCCAACTAAATTATGTCGAAATCGATCATGGCATAGAATAAAAATCAATTTCTTTCTTTTCAGAATACAGCTTTTAATATAAAGTATATTATCTGTCATAATTTGATAATTTATGATTTAGAGATTAAAAGAAAAAGTTTTTACCAATTAAAGTGAGAATTCCTCGAAAGAAGAAGGATCTCTTCGAAATTAACACAAAGCTGAGACCCCTATTTGTAAATAAACAAAAGATTAGGAGAATTAAGGCGGGATAATAAACCTTGTCTATAAACTCCATAAGCATAAATCATTTTTCCAGAAGGGGAAAAGTGCAGGAAATCGCTCTCTTTTCCGAGTTTAGAAATTTAAAAATATCGATTTCATAAACTTTTGCTGATGGGAATATGGAAAAGCTGCAATCTTTGAAATGGGTTTTCTACGATGCAGCGAAAATAAACCAAAATTAAGCGAAACTCCTTTGTTTTTTTGACTTCAATGTCTGCTTATTTCCATCATCACAACCATCGTGGCTTTGAATCGCTTCAGAATTCTCGAAATCTGTCCCTCTTTTTTCGTCAGTGGAAAAATGGGTATAGAAGGAAACTAGTTTGAATCGAGAGTGAGAGTGAGAGAGAGAAAGAGGGGAAAGTTTGAATCTTGATTTTGTTTTTTTAATTTTGATGAATTTTGTTGTGTGAAAGAAAAAATGTCGGATCTTTACGGAAGCAATGAATCTGAAGACATGTCTTCTTTCCTTCAAATTCTTCTCCAAAACTCTTCGTCTTCCGCCGCCGTCAGCGACGGAGCTGCGGCGGCCGGAGGGTTGTTCGGCGGCGGAGGGGCGGTGGCGGAATCCTCCACTAGTCTAAGTTTCTCTGATCCCAGCTGCTTCTTTGCCGGTGGGCCGAGTGGCAAGAATCTTGCTTCTAATTGTGAGGTAAAAGCAAAATTCTTCCCCAAAATTTGGTTAAAATTGGATAGAAATTTGTTTATTGTAGATTATTAGCTCATTTAGTGAATAAAGACTCCATTTTTATGTAGTTGTAATGTTGATTAGTTTCGATTTTGGTTGTGATCTTTGTGTGGATAATGAGATCTCTTTGAATTTGAAGTTCCATTCCTCATTTTCTTGATTTGTTCTGGTTTTTGGTTTGGGAATTGGTTAACTGTAGGGAGGGGAAGCTTGTGATATACCGGTGAATCCGGCTCCGCCTCGTTCTTCGAAGAGAAGTAGAGCTGCTGAAGTGCACAATTTATCAGAAAAGGTTTGTGATGATCTGAGTTTGTTAAATGTAGTTTTGTCAAGATTTGGATTTGTGTAAAATCGTTTAGCTGTCTCGAACAGAGGAGGCGAAGTCGGATCAACGAGAAACTGAAAGCGCTTCAGAATCTGATTCCAAATTCTAACAAGGTGGTTTAGCACAGCATTTCACTGAAATCTTGATTCCCTTTATCTAGAATGTTCTTCATTGTGATCTGGAATGTGTCTGTCTTGTAATGCTAGACTGACAAGGCATCTATGTTGGATGAAGCCATTGAATATCTCAAACAGCTTCAACTCCAAGTTCAGGTTTTCGTCTCTCTTCTAATTACATACTCGTTTAATCGAACCGTGGCCTTAATTTGAGTTCATTCGCTATTCTGTTCCATTCCTCGTCTTCAATTCTTGTGCTTCTTCATACGTGAGTTCTTTCGTTGTATGTTGATATCTGTCATGAAATCGCATGATCATTTTGGTAGAAAGAATTAACACCTGCATATTGAAAGAAAATCGCATTATCATTTTCTCTTGTAGATAGTTTTGGTGTCTTTTGAGTTGAGATTTGTGTAGCAATTTAAGTATGTAACAAATAGAAACTACTATGTATGCAGTTCTTGTAAAATGTATGTTGAAATTTATATATAAGCATCCCACTTTCAAGATTTGAACTTCTAACTTTTTACAATATTGTACAATGTATGTTGAAGTTCATGTAAGCATCCCATTTTCCCACTTTCAAGATTCGAGCTTTGAATTTCACAATCTTGTTCAATGTACATTAAAGTTCATATAAGCATATCCCATTTTTCCCAAATACAAGATTTGAACTTCAACAATCTTGTAGAATGTATATTGAAGCAATAAGCATCCCACTTTCCCACTTTCAAGATTTAGACCTCAACTTTCACAATTAAGCTTCTCATTTTTTTCTCTTTCAAGTTATGAACTTCAACTTTCTCAATCTTGTACAAATGTATGTTGAGATCTTATAATCACCCCATTTCCCCACTTTCAAGTTTTGAACTTTTACTTTCACAATCTTGTAAAATGTATGTTGAAGTTCATACTTCATATAATCATACCTTACCCCACTTTCAAGATTTGAACTCCACCTTTCACAATCTTGTGCCATATATCTTGAAGTTCTAGTAGCTAAAACGCGTGCTTACATTTTCAGATGTTGACAATGCGAAACGGGTTGAGTTTGCACCCCGGCTACTCCCTGCAGTCGATGCTAGCACCCTCACCCGGTCTAGCCATAGACGAAGGCAATCCACTGCTGCACTCAAGCAGAGGCACAGAGGCACTCTCTAGGGACCAAGACGTCTTCCTACAGAGCTCCGTTGCACCCATGAACCTCGGCCCCTCAGCCCTGCCAACGCTCGTGCCCTCCACACAAAATGCTGCCAACTCTACAATGCTCCCGAGCTATGCACCCCCGTTGCAGCAGAACCGTTATGGACTGCTCAACCATATAGCCTCCACGAAGGATATTTGCAGGGACGACGCGTTGTCAAGACTGAACAATTCGTCACCGGGGGTGTCTTCATAGTAGTTGTAATGAACAGAGGAAATAAGAAACACCAATTTGAGAGAGGTGATGTTGTTTCTAGTTATGGAAATGATGTCAAGTTAAAAAAGATCATTGTTTAGAAGTATTGGATATTGGAAATACAGATTGTGAACATACTTGTTTCTCTTCTTATTATTTAAACCTCTCTCTTTTTTTAGCATAATTGATGTTTTTGGTTAATGTTTTTGATGCCTAGATTGGTTTCATAAAACATCAGTGTGGCATTATTTATTGGGATATAATTTTGTATTTCAATTTATCATTGTATAAATTGTTAAATATATTATGATATTGAGATATGGTGAATTATTGTGCCGGACTATGTACGCTACCAAAAAGATTCTGTTGCCAATAGAGCCAAAAATTACACTATAATATATCAAGAAAGTGAATAATTTGGAAAAATCAATTTATATGCATTTGTACAGAGTGTGTCAGGATAGTAAAGAATTACAAAATTTTAAATAGGAAGAAACAATAAAGTGAAAAAAAAGACATTTTCGTACTTGAAATGATATTAATATAGCAACTGCAAATATCAATCATTTTGCATAGATATACAAACCATTGAAAATAATTGGATTAGGTGTAGAGGAAATAAATGGGAAATCGTGATATGTTTTTTTGTTAGTTTTAGGATTTGTTAGTTTATAGGAGTAGTGGTATTTTGTTTACAAAATGTACAATGGAATTTTCTATTAGAGATTAATGCAACTCAATATATAAATTACTAAGGTTTTGATTATTGACAAATAATTAAATTTTATTTGTAGATTGATAAATAGTAACGAACTCTAGTTAATTTCTAACTAATCATTAATTTAGAAGAATCAGTGAATGTTTGTGAAGGAAGTTTTACTTTATTTTGTAGTGAGATAATAATAATAATAATAATAATAATAATAATAATAATAATAATAATAATAAAAGGAACAAAAAAGAAAGAAAGAAAAGTACATTTAATAGCTGTAAATGAACAAATTATTTTAATCATAATTCCTAGATCACACATGTTTGTCCTATATCACTGTACTCTATAGTATCAGCACATAAATCTTCCCATTACCACTTTTATTTAAATAAAGTACATATGCAGGAGTATCTTATCACTGTTTAAATAATTAATCAAGTATAATGAAACCACACCAACAAACCATCATCATAAGCAATCATCATTACCATTCCATGTCTGCACAAACCAATCAAAAAATTAGGTTAGCTTACAAAAAGAAAGAATCTCTAACACCATAAAATAATCAAACTAATTAAGTTTGACTTGGTCAAACTTATTCTAAAAACAGAATAATTTTTAATGTATTGTCTTTCTTTTACCGAGATAGATTTAAGCATATTACTAGTACTATTTTTTTTTATTACATTAGAAAATGTCAAAATTCTCATGCCACAGAAAGCAAATCCATGATATCTCTAGAAAACATTGAACCAAGAAAACATAGGAATAGATTTTCAACATCTATCTATCCTGCAAAACCAAAACTTACTTATCATATTTGATGTCTTCAATTTCTGAATTTTGTCCCTAGTTATTGAATAGTGGAATTATTCCGCATTGAATAAGATAAATACAAGGGTGTGCATAAAAAAATGTAGATATAGAATTTAATGCTTTAATTGTCTAGATAATAATTCATAGAGGCGTGAAAGTACTTACAACTTACAAGCTTTGTTTTTAATTAAGTTAGGCTGATCATATATTTTCTTTTGTTGTTTACTATACTTTCTTTATAATGTATACATTAGTAATTTGGATCTAAATATTTAACCGTTGTAACGAATCTTGATCCGAAAAATTGCGATCCAAAAATTTAGAAATCGTTTTACGAATTCAAACACTATAATCTAGTCCATGATTTAGATCCATATATATAATTAACGAATCTAGATCCGTAAATCCTCATTACATTTTACCATTTTTATGGCATAATAATATCTCTACACTCCGATTTGACTAAACACTGCTTAAACCTCAAAGTCAAACACCAAATCAATAACTACCAAAATCAAACCCCAAATCTTTCACTAACAAAAACCACATGCCATCGATCCATTACGTACAATATATAGCAAACTACATTCGACTAATTTTCACTCAAAAGTTTAGTTCGTGACAATGTGTTGGGACTCGTTTTCACCAGAGTGCCACGAAGATATCCTCTCCACTCTTACTTCGAAACAAACAATTATCGACTTATCTCGCACTAAATCTTATCAAACAAATCAAACATCAATGGAATAGCGTAAAAACCAGTCCGATTATCGTTTTTTCTCAAAAGCTCAGCTCATGATAATGTATCTTCACACATCTCGCCAATAACAAAATTGCACTACATCTATCGACTTATCTCGCACTAAATCTCACCGTCATCTTATCAAACAAATCAAACACTAACCGAATAATGTAATAACTAGTCTGATCATCGTTTTTTCTCGAAAGCTCGGCTCCTAATAACGTATCTTCACATCTTGCCAGTAACAAAATTGCACTACATCTATCGACTTATCTCACCCTAAATCTCACCGTCATATTATCATACAAAATCAAACACCAGCCAAATAATGTAACAATCAGTCCAATCATCGTTTTTCCTCAAAAGCTCAGCTCTTGATAATGCATCTTCATACATCTCGCCGGTAACAAAATTGCACTACATCTATCGACTTATCTCGCACTAATCCCACCGCCATCTTATCAAACAAATCAAACACCAAACAGAATAACGTAATAACCAGTCCGATCATCGTATTTTCTCAAGCTCACCTCACGATAACGTATCTTCACACGTCTCGCCAGTAACAAAAATTGCACTACATCTTACGATTGCCCATCTCACTCACTCGTATAACTAGTTAAATTCGAAACAAAGGTCAAATCTTGTCTAACAAAGTGAACAACATAATTAGCATCAACAGTTCAACTGTTCCACACACATCAATGGGCCCTTCCCTCTTTGGTAGGTGTTCCATCAATACAGCTGCTTCCCTTTCCCCTTCCCCTCCCTCTCTGGCGCGACTGTCTTCTTCTCCTCCTCCCACCAAAGTCAAAATGCCTCAAACTTAGCTTTATTCCCATTTCTCTCACACAAAAAATAAAAAAAAAATGTCGGATGGCAAAGGCGGCAAACCCGCCTTCCTCAACGACCAGCTCTCCAAACGCACCACCATCTTCGGCCTCCGCCTCTGGGTCGTCGTCGGCATCTGCGTCGGCGCCGCCATCGTCATCCTCCTCTTCCTCCTCTCCCTCTGCTTCACCTCCCGCCGCAACAAGTCCAAAACTTTGCCAAATAAAAATAAAAATCCCACCTTTATCCCCACCGTTTCCAGAGAAATCCAAGAAATCCGGGTCGACACCAACCCGCCCCGGGTCGACCCGGATCCGGAGCCGGAGCCGGTGAAGAAGGGTGATCAGAATGACGGCGGGGGGCCGGAGGTTTCGCATCTGGGGTGGGGCCACTGGTACACGCTGAGGGAGCTTGAGGAGGCGACTAATGAGTTTGCTGATGAGAATGTGATTGGGGAAGGTGGGTATGGGATTGTGTATAAGGGTGTTTTGGAGGGGGATCATAAGGTTGCTGTCAAGAATTTGCTCAATAACAGGTTTGATTTTGGTAAAGTTTGAGTCTTTTTGGATTCTGTTTTAATTTTGCATGATTTTGAGATTTTGGTGGGGTTTGTTTTTATTGAAGGGGTCAAGCGGAGAGGGAGTTTAAGGTGGAGGTGGAGGCGATTGGGCGTGTGAGGCACAAGAATTTGGTGAGGTTGCTTGGTTATTGTGCTGAAGGAACTCACAGGTACTTCAATTCTTGCACAATGTGTGTACCCTGTTGTGATTTGTGATGTTGAGAATGAGTTGAGTTATTGCGATGAAGTGCAATTTAGTTGGAAAGACGTGATTTTGATTGTGTTGTGACTTGTGATGTTGAGTTCGAATTGAGTTATGACGATGGAATGGAGTTTAGTTTGTAAGACGTTTTCGTGATTGCTTTGTGCTTACACTTGTGGGGGGTTTTGATCATGTTGTGACTCATGATATTAGGATTGAGTTATTTATGTTGATGAGGCGCAACTTTGTTGGTAAGATGTTTTTGTCACGATGTTTGTAACATGTTGTTTGTATACCTATGGTGGTTTGGTTTACGTTGTGAGTTGTGACTTGTGATGTTAAGCTTGAGTTGAGTTATGACTGCGAAACACAACTTAGTTGGTTAGAGGTTTTTGTGACCGCTTTTGTGGTGAAATTGCTATATGCATGGTTTGATTATGTTGCGACTTTGTTGCTAAGCTTGAGTTGAGTTATGACGATGAAATTCAGTTTAGTTGGTAAAGCGTTTTCGTGATTGCATTGTGCTCAAATTCGTAACATGTTTGTACACGTATGGTGGTTGGATTATGTTGCGACTTGTGTCAATAAGCTTGAGTTGAGTTACGACGATGAAATGCAACTTAGTTGGCAAGACGTTGAATTTTGTGACATTTTGTTTGTGCACTAGGATGCTTGTTTATGAGTATGTGAACAATGGGAACTTAGAGCAATGGCTTCATGGAGATGTAGGGCCGTGCAGCCCTCTAACATGGGAGATTCGAATGAACATCATTCTTGGAACTGCAAAAGGGTAACTAATTTTATACAAAAAAAAAAAACTCCACATTCTAATGTCCATATCAAGATTGTTGAATCCTTTTGTTTGATTTTGATTCCCATCAGCTTGACGTATCTGCACGAGTGCCTCGAGCCTAAGGTGGTCCACCGCGACATAAAGTCGAGCAACATCTTGCTGGACCGGCAGTGGCACGCCAAGGTGTCCGATTTTGGCCTTGCGAAGCTCATAGGCTCGGAGAAGAGCTACATCACCACTCGAGTCATGGGGACGTTTGGGTGAGTCTCGCTCGATCGCTCTTGGATTATCAACATTGTTTTGTTTTGTGTCGTTACAATCGCATCAATGTTTGCTCGTCTCTGTCTCTCTAGCTACGTGGCCCCTGAATATGCCAGCACCGGGATGTTGAATGAGAGGAGCGACGTCTACAGCTTTGGCATCCTCGTGATGGAGATCATCACGGGGAGGAACCCGGTGGACTATGGCCGCCCCACCGGGGAGGTATACAACTAAATGATTTTTTCGAGTTATAATCAATTTATCGCCTCAACGAGCTAGGTAACTGATTCTCGTGTGTAAAATTTCAGGTAAACCTGGTCGATTGGCTTAAAACAATGGTATCCAACCGCGAATCTGAGGGCGTGTTGGATCCAAAGTTACCGGATAAGCCCTCTACGCGAGCATTGAAGCGCGCCCTTTTGGTCGCGTTGAGATGTGTGGACCCGAACGCCCAAAAAAGGCCGAAGATGGGCCATGTAGTCCACATGCTCGAAGCAGACGATTTCCCTTTTCGTGATGTAAGTTTAGATCAATCAATCTGCTTTGCATACTTGCATACCAAAATGTGGTTATTTTGGCTCACTATTGCCTCGTGTCCGAAACCACAGGATCGCAGAGGAGGCGTGAAGGAACAGCACGGGAAATCAAGTCGCGATGGTGCCATGCCAATGGAGAAGCGGTTGAACGAGCCGGGTGACAGCAGCGGATACGAGAGCAGCGTCCAAACGGATAGGGCGATGTTGAGGAAGGGGGAAGGAGACGACGAGCAGTAGAAAGGCCGTTGGAGACGAGACGACAACGGCCTTTCTATGTAAATACTGTGATTTTGGCCTCAGCTTTTGGCATGAAAGGTGATCATAGCTCATTTCATGTTGATATGATATAGCAACTGTTATAGAGTGTTACATAAAGATATATATAGTGTTTACAATATGATTCATTTGTGGTGTTTTATTGAATTGAAAGTCTGTATGTTTCCACATAATGCAAAGCAAATTTGTTTGACAATTTTCCAGATGTAATTATTCTAAGCAATATATGTTAGAAGTTATTGCATATTCTTCTAGATCAAATTTTCAGTACTACGAGTTTTAATATAAAATTGATAAAATAAAAAAGAAAATAATTAAAATATTGTTGATTATAGGTGGATAAATAGGATGCGAATACTTGTACTTCTATGATGCGAAAATTTGAAAAGCTAATTCTTTTTGAACGGTTCAAAATAGACAAATGAATGCCAAAACTTTAATTTGTATTGCTAATCCGTTTATCTTTATTTGCTTTTTCCTAGTTTTAGATTATTATTAGAAAGCTCTACTAAAAATACAAATTCTAGAGATTTATTAAATGTTTGAGTTAAGTTTAATTTGTGTTCTAATTTGAAATTAATCTTAATTATAGATTTGCAAAATGTCTTTTTGAGTATATCAACGTGACATGTCTGCGATGAAAAACAAACATTTATTTTTTGAACTTAATTGACAAAACCTAATAATGAATTTTGTGATGGGGTAACAGTTTGGGTTGGGCCCATCATTAATAAAGATTTCAACAAATGAAATGAAGGAAAGACAGCTAATTTGGTAAAAGAAAATTCCCTCTCTCTGTGGAGCCCTTAGTAATTATGGCTTATCTACTTGATTTCATCTAATTTTGAGGTAAACACAATGTTTGCTTAACCTCTTGAGTGTTAGTTTAATAGGTGTAGAAGTTATAAACATTTGAATAGAATTTGTTTTAGTATTAAATTAAATGTTCTTGTGATAGTATATGGAGACTTTTTTAATAGCTGAAAAGACAATTAGTTTGATTTTCACAGTATATATATAATGAGAGGAATAAAAAGTACAATAATAAGTTAATAGTGAAAACTCTATTTGCACAACATGAAAATCGAGAATAAAGGAGGGGACACTCCCAACTGAGGAGATAAAGACACGTACGACGCCTCAAGCTCCTCGACTGCAAGCAAAAACCCATCTTGAGGTGCGCCCTCGACATTTTGAGATTATCAAAGACATTGTAAGTCGATATGCAGTCACGAATCCCACAAGCTAAAATGCTTAATTAAAAAAATATGTCATTCATCGGCCACCTCCAGGAATAATTAGAGTTATATTACAACTATGTGATTTTCAAATTTAATGAAATTCTTATTTTTAATTACTCGAAATATGAATTAAGAATGTACACAATTGCATATTATATGAAATAAGAAAGAATTACCAAAAAAATAAAATATTAAGATTTGGGGTTCCCAGGCCAAAACGGGCCGGAAAGTGAAGAGGGTTATTGTGGATATACGATTATTAACTAATGGGCTTGCTGGGCCGGTTCTGATTCCTGTGCATTTTTGTTGGAGTTTTAATTTCAAAATTAATTAGGATTTTGATTTTGTGAATGTTAAATAACTCTACAAAAGAAAGTGAAATCAAGAGAGTATAGCATAACATATATTATGATTTTAGTCAGTATTCTTTAATCATTTTTAATTTAAAACCGTTTCATAGCATACTTGCTCCTAAATTTTTGGAAAATAATGATAATCTACGCCCATCTGTTTGCACGATTATTGGAAGTTTTATTGAAGTTTATTCATTAATATTTGATGCGACATTGAAAGATTTCGGGCTGTGAGTCCTTCTCCTACCGCGTCACACATCAGCTTTCCGGGAGTCCCGGCTGAATGCCCGGGCAGCCACCATCGTCTCCCGGAGTAAGATGTAGACGAGCTAAAATATTCCCTCCGTTCCATAGTAATAGAGTCATTTTGTCATTTTGGTTCGTTCCATAGTACTAATAGAGTCATTTCCCTTTTTAGTAAAAGTCAACATATTTCTCCACACCTACTTTACTCTCTCTTACTTTATTCTCTCTTCGTCTCTCTATCTTTTTCATTTTCCAGTTTCTTCTTCCTTTACTTAAATCACCTAACACAATTTTCTTAATTTTCGTGCTGAAAAAAAACGCCTCAATTACTATCGAACAGAAGAAGTAGTATTTCAAGTAAACTAATAAAGCACCAACCAATTTACATTATTCCCAGTAGCATGTTCACCTTCCGTGAGTACTAAATTGAATAGATTATAAAGAATAAAACCTAACGAAAGATAGCAAAGAGACTCAGACAAACTCACAAACATTTCCATTTTGTTAAGAGATGTTTCATTTTGTCTTAACACTATATAAAATTCCTATTAAAAAAACTTTAAAGGCTGAATGCTAATATTGTCTTTTATGCATAAACGGGTTTAGCATGTACGATACGTAAAACATAATAAAATTAATTTTATACTATATAAGACGTAAATATGCTATATATGATTATAATACAAAAAGTGTTTTATCCATTTTTTTTGTGCGACATTGAGTTGCATTGCCATAATCTACCTTCTTCCTAAGTCCCATTCAAGTTGTCTCTCTTTTTTTAAAATTTGAGCTGTGTTATATTGTCATGTAGTTTTTTTTCTCTCTCTAAATGCTTATAGACAATACACTTTGTACTCTAATTCCATTTTCCTTATAATACTTGTGCCATAACAATATGAGACACTTTCAAGGGAACAAATCATGAGTATAAGTTATGATAAGACTTGATATAGTTGATTGAGATGTCATTTATCGTTTAAAATATCATATCATGTTTGATAGTATGATATATTGAAATTACATACTCCTATAAATTTTCAATTTATGAAATGCCCTTAAATGTTAACCTCAGTTAATAACATTAGTATTTTTAATAAGTTAATATGTTTTGTACTATCAACTCCATTCTAGAAGTGATATACAAATTAAGTCACACAAATCCATATCAGTATAAATATGTCGTTGAATGATTCAAACTTGTATTAATATATATGGCCATAATTTCAATTCTTTTTTAATTTCAACTATTTTCTATCAACTTTTCAATGAAATAAATGCAAGAGTGATCAAAAGATGTAATATAGAGTTTCTCGCATATTTTTAAATACATGAGTATATTAGACCCAAATTGCTATAGTCTCATTTATACACTAATTGATAAGTTTATTTATTTAAACTCATTCGAAATAAAAACATAGTGGACCTTCTTGAAATTACAATCTATCTATTTACTTTAGCCTTTATATATAATACTACCATTGAAAACAAAAACTTTCAACTCCATGATTGGTGGTAGGGGCTAATTTGTTGTTTTTTTCCTAGTAGCATTGCCCAAAAATTCATAACCAAGTGGGATTGGGACAGGACACCAATTTATTCTCTCTTTCACACACACAATATTACACTCAAAACATTGCACACACTATTTAATTAATTGATTAATTGATTGAAAGAATATCCAGCTCATTAATCCTAGCTTCTATGTGTACAATTAAATGGTTTATTAAAATTTTGCCGAAATTATTTTGTGCTCCATCCATAGCTACAAAAGTAGTGGGTGCTTCTTATATCTTGAGGTCCATGGCTCTCCTTCACCTTACCTTCATAGAGTTCACTCATTTAATTTCTCCTCATGTCACTTTTTTCCTTGGATTTCAATGGTTTATTTTTAATATTATTGATTTTGAGTAAATTATACTAACTCAAGATAATCCATATACTTATATTGGTAATAATGGAATTTCATTATTTTGAGGTAATAAAAAATGTTTAGTCATACGTTTATGGCCTAGCCAATAATCCTATAGTGAAAAGCAACGTCCATCAAATTACATGCACCAACAAAAGAAAAATAATAAGTGACAGCCTAACTGTCAACAAATAATCATGGGAAAAGAGAAGAAGCACTACTTAACCAAATCACAATTTTTCCAAATAATTATTAGAAATAGAGACTCGTGTGTTTCGTAATCAGAACTTTCCAATCGTCAATTTTCAACTATAGATATTATTTAATAAATTTAATAGTTGGACCTAAATTGAACGCTACCAATTGAATACGCAAAAACTTTAATTAATATCTCTTACAAATGAGCAAAGAGAAGTTGAATTGGGGTCATCGTCGCAATTTCGTTGATAAGACGTTTCTGTCTTGATTGATAAATCGATAATTTGAGTTACCGAATGCAACTTAGTGAACGAACGGTACTCTTCTAATCAATAAATTAGAAATTCGAGTTATCACGGGTGACGGAAGGTGACGGAAGCAAATGAGAACTATTATTGACTCTCTAAAAAAGTTGAAGTGGGTGTCGAGCCCTCCCCTCCATAGGATGTATATATAAGTGCTAATGTTCATATTTTCAAGAATTCACAAACACCCAATTTCACTACACAAACATGGCAATTCCCCACAAATTGTGGTGTTTTGTGTTGATCATACTTCCACATTTCATTTCCATAATTTTTGCAGATGATTATGATACCTACATTATCCACATGGATGCCTCAGCCATGCCCAAAGCCTTCTCTACTCACCACAATTGGTACTTAACCACACTCTCATCAATATCCAACACAAACACAAACACAATCAAATCTACCACAACTCTCTCTTCATCATCCTCATCCAAACTCATCTACACTTACACCAATGCCATCAACGGCTTCACCGCCCTCCTCTCCCCCTCCGAGCTCCGATCCCTCGCCGACACCCCCGGCTTCCTCTCCTCCACCCGGGACGCGACGGTGAAGCGCGACACCACACACTCCAACCAATTCCTCGGCCTCAACGACGACCACGGCGTGTGGCCCGCCTCCCACTACGGCCACGACGTCATCATCGGCCTCGTGGACACGGGAATCTGGCCCGAGAGCCGGAGCTTCGGCGACGCCGGCCTCGGCCCGATCCCGTCCCGATGGAAAGGCGCGTGCGAGAGCGGCACGAAATTCAACTCCTCCCTGTGCAACAACAAGCTCATCGGCGCCCGGTCGTTCAACAAGGGCCTACTCGCGAGGTACCCGAACATCACCATCGCGATGAACTCCGCCCGCGACACGGACGGCCACGGCACGCACACGTCGAGCACGGCCGCGGGCGGGGCAGTCGAGGGGGCGGACTACTTCGGGTACGCCCCGGGCACGGCCAGGGGGACCGCGCCCGGGGCGCGGGTGGCAATGTACAAGGCCCTGTGGGACGAGGGGTCCGTCCTCTCTGACATCATCGCCGCCATCGACCAGGCCATCGCCGACGGCGTCGACGTCATCTCCATTTCCCTAGGCATAGACGGCACGCCCCTCTATGCCGACCCTATCGCCATAGCCGCATTCGCGGCTATGGAACAGGGCATTTTCGTCTCCACCTCCGCCGGCAACGAGGGCCCGTTCCTCGCGACCCTCCACAACGGAACGCCGTGGGTCCTCACCGTCGCCGCCTCGACAATTGACCGTGAGTTCCACGGCGCCGTCGTGCTAGCCACCGGAGCCTCCATCACCGGGCAATCACTCTACCCTGGCAACTCCTCTGCCACAGAACTCCCCTTAATCCTCCCCAAATCTTGCACAGATGCAAAATCACTCAAAAATCTCAAAAACAGAGACATCATCATCGTCTGCGTTGACACCAATTTCACTCTCGGCGACCAGCTCTACAACGCCGGCGATTTGAAAATCGCCGGCGCCGTCTTCATCACCAACACCACCGACATCACATTCTACACACAAACATCCTTCCCCGCCATCTTCCTCAATCTCGAAAAAGGCTCCGAAATCCTCAACTACATCAACACCACATCCCAACCCAAAGCAAGCCTCAGCTTCAAGCAAACATCCCTGGGCACGAAGCCCGCGCCGCGCCTCGCGAGCTATAGCTCGCGAGGCCCGTCCCCGAGCTGCCCGGTCGTCCTGAAGCCCGACCTGACAGCTCCGGGCGACCAAATCCTGGCCGCGTGGCCGTCGAATTCCCCCGCCACCCAATTGAAATCCGGAGAAATCTACAACGACTTCAATATAATATCCGGGACATCGATGTCCTGCCCCCACGCTGCTGGCGTGGCCGCCCTGCTGCGGGGGACCCACCCCACCTGGTCCCCTGCAGCAATCCGGTCCGCAATGATTACTACGGCCAGTTTTTTAGACAACACTGGCCGTCCCATCGCGGACCTGGGGCTGGATAACCTGCCCGCCACGCCAATCGACATGGGGGCCGGACAGGTGGACCCGAACAGGGCCGTCGATCCCGGCCTCGTATACGAGGCCGGGACGGACGACTACGTCCGCCTGATGTGCGCGATGAACTTCACGGATAAGCAGATACGGACGGTGACGCGTTCGAGCAGCTACAGCTGCTCGAACGCGTCGCTGGACCTGAATTACCCGTCGTTCGTCGCGTTCTTTCGCGTGCACGACGGGAGGGATTCGGGGGCGAGGGAGATGAGGCGGACGGTGACGAATGTGGGAGGCGGGAGGGCGGTTTACGCGGCGAAAGTGACGGTGGAGGGAGGGCTAAACGTCACCGTTTCGCCGGAGAGTTTGGAGTTTGAGGGGGAGAATGAGAAGAAGAGCTTTGTTTTGAGAGTGGAGGATCCGAGGTTGGAGAGGAATAACTCGATTGTTTATGGAGCTTTGAGTTGGATTGAATCTAGTGGTAATCGTGTGGTTAGAAGTCCGATTGTAGTTACAACTATATCTCCTGATGACCTTCTTCCACAGGGTTGATATTGTTCTTGAAAATTTTATATTTTTGGTATATTTTAGTTTTGAGATCTTCTTCAGTTGTTGTTAATGGAGACATTGATTAAACAGAAAAGAGTGTTTTTGTTGTGTTGGTTTTAATTTTGTGGAGAGGAGAGTGATGCATGGAACGATATATGAAGGGAATCTTGCTCAACTTATTAATACCATCAACTTATTAATACATGTCTTTCTTAACGTCTTTCCTTTTCAATTTGTCCTACAAATTAAATATTATCACATTTAAAACTTTATATAAAGTATATTTTCTTTTTACACTTAGCACACATAATAACATTTCCTAACATCCATTAGGAGATAGAATGAGTACTAGATAGTTAATTAATTTGAAAGTGTTTTTATCACATCAATAATTTTAATGTAAGGGGAAAATGTGGTTTAGTGAAAATAAATAAGCGGTTCACTTACCTTATTTATAGGTATCATACTTCTTTTTAATCACTATAATATCACTTGCACCTTGAGCATTATTTCTTTTTATACTCCCTCCGTCCCATATTATTTGTACTGTTGCTTTTCCGCTCATCACAAACGTAACTTCTTACACTATTTATAATTTAAGTTAGAATTAATGCATTTAATTAATAAGTAGATTAAGTTAAGAGCTCATTTATTAAGTGATGTCGTATTACACTTAAAATTCTAATTTAATTACACTAAAAAATCAACCCCGAATTTACGGCCTAAAAATTAATAATGCGGATAACATGGGACGGAGGGAGTATAACCTACCATATTTATATAATGACATAATTGAAATAAACAAAAAAAAATACAGTAGTTAAATTATAAAATCAAATAATTATCCAAGTTTAAAAAATTAAAAATCGAGCCATGTGAAAGGTTCTAATTGAGCCACATTTGACCATTTTGTGGAGTACTTCCAATTTCAGCAAGCGTAGCAAACGTTGGTGAAGCTTTGAGAATTAAATTTTTTCCATGAACTAAATTATAGGTAATTGACATTCTGATCTTATTCTAAGAAATTTTATTTGATTCATGATTTATTATAGAAAATAATTAATGTGTCGAGGACCCATTTGAAGAAAGATACAAATGCATGTGATTGATTAAAGAATGTGACTTTTGTAGTCATGTCTGTGTCTCTACAATTGGAGTCACTTCAAAATCTTATTATTATATTTTAATAAAAATATTATCTAGCTCATGCTCTCTTTGCATTTCTTTTTCCGTTTATAATGAAGTATTATCATGTGTCACTTTATCCACCGATGGTGATATTTTATTTTGTATTTTATATGTTGCATGAGATTAATTTTGTGGTATACTTATCCTCAAATCATTTAGACATCATATAATAATTAGGAAACTGATTTTGGTAGGTAGAGGTTTATTTAATGGGACCAAAACCAGCAAGTTTTCAAAAAATTAATTATTGGATTTTTGGAATTATAGGTAATGTTGAGCCATTGAGAGTAAAGAGAGGAAAATTTTCACAAAAAGTTAAGACAACTTAGAAGCTCCAGCTCATCCCTGTTGGCAAATTACATACAATATATATGTATATAATATAAGAAACATTAAAATTAAATCAAGAATTGTAGTAGTAACATATATTTGCAGAATTTCGGACTTAGTTCGAGTACAAGAAACCTTTACATTTATAAATCAAGAATTTTTAGCTAGTCAATTGATGTTGTAACTAACATAATTTCGTGTAGTAAATGAGAAAGATCAATGTTAGCAGAATTTGATGTTATCGTACATTTGATATTATATTGTTGTTAAGTGATAAAGTTGCAATCATACGCCTAAGTTATTTCATTTGCAATATATTATATCATGTGTTTCATTATCGTCAATGTATATTCAATATTACTACACGGAGCACTATTAAGTTCTTTTGGGATGACATTCACAAATGTCAGACCCTGGTGGGGTCGAGTGAGGTCAGCCAACCCCACCGCCGGTCTACCAAACACTGCCAGAAAACTTCATAATCGGCCTTTGACCCGTCGCAGCTGCACTTCCGATCTCATGGAAGCTTCAATCAAAAGTAGTTTTATTGTGTTTTTCTCTTACACTATTCATGAGTCTCACAATAATTTTTCTCTTCAGAACATCTCCAAGGAAAGGGGTTAATGAAGAAGTAAAGAGAAATAATTACTTGGGGAGGTAGGGTTCAGAGATGAGGTAAAGAGAAGGAAAGGAGTACCATATTTACCTCTTCTTGATAAAATTTCATGCTCCAAAGGAAAAGGTATTTGGGGAGGTATTATACATTTTTTCATTTTGAGAAGGTATCTTTACCTCATCTTAGAAGAGAAGGTAAAAAGTTAGTTATTTTTGTTTGCCTTTTGAATTTACCTTCTTTCCTTGGAGTCCATTATTTTTTAAGAAGATATAATTACCTTTTTGAGAAGGTAAATGAGAAATATATCTTCTCAACTTACATTTCCTCCTTGGAGATGCTCTTATAAAGTTTCACTACTTGACAATAGAGGTCGAATTTGAGCATTCCTTTAAATTTTATATACATTACTATTTTATAAATTACTCGATATTTCATATAAATTGCAATTGCTTGATTAAAATACGGAATTTATTTAAATACAAAATTTACAAAATCAAAATTACATTATTGAAACCAGAAACATAATAATATTTTTAAAATTTAGAATTTTATTATTGAAATAGAGAAAGAGGGAAAAGGATATTATCGTGTGGCTCTCAAACATTTTTCGACTCCTTTTTTCTTCAATCCATATTTATGTTCATTTTCTTGGTTTTGGTTCATTACAAAATAACTTTTTGAAGTGACAATTATGATAGTACATATAGAGGAATAGGTCAAGTGCTATATTATTCACGTAATAAATGAAACGTTTTTTTATGGTGTCACCTCTAGAAAATTAATTATTGATAGAAATATTCGTGAAAATTTCGTGAAAAAAGGGAAAATTCATGAAAATGTCGTGGAATCACGAGCCTCGGTAACAAATACAAATTTTCGATTAGGAAAATAAATTTATGATAACAAAAACGGGTTAACCGAGATATATGATCTCAATTTATAAAATAGGAAAATATAATGGTATTTTTGGAGTTCTCGTGTGGAATGGGTTATAGCTATATATACAGTATAGAAATTGTGTACTCAAATGATTTTTTTTTCAAAGAGAATTAATAAAATTCTCATTTTTATCGTTCCATATTTTCAAAGGCCACCAAGTGATTAAAAGGAAAAACATGTTACCATCATATATCAAAATACGATTCATCAAAAATTGTCGTTTGTCATAAAAAAATTTCATGTGCGTGACGCCGTATGAATTCTTCCACTAGCACGACTAGGCTAAGTCTAAGGGAAAAGAAAAGTCTACCAAGGGGAAAATGGAATTTTTGTCATTATATTATATATATGCATATAATTATATTAAAGTTTTGTTGATGTGTTTATATTCACTAGCTATTTATAAATTTTAAAGCATGTGACGGATCGACATCAAGAGAGGTTGTCGATGTAGAAGTGCGAATGAAAAGTGATCCTTAGTGACAAATTCACAGCATAATTTGTTGCATGAAGTGAATAATTCAGAAATGGAGTAGTACTTTTTTTAGTTTAATGAGGGGTAAATTTTGAAATTTCACTGTGCGTGTAAGTTTTTAAAAAATCACAAATCAATGTGATTTGACATTTTATAAAAAAAAAGTAGATCGAATTTCGAAAGATTAACCGTGATATTTTTGACTGATCGTAAGGAAAATTAGACTTTCCTGGCGAGCATCCCGTCTCATCTCCTAAATCCATTGTTGGCAACTTTATGAGATATATATGATGATATGAAACACCAGAAAATGTTATTCTAAAAGTATACAAAAATAAGGTTCCATATATTGGGGTAGGGTTTCAATTAATTTATGCATAAATGTGTTTGTTATTGTACCCTAGAGTATTAATTTATGCATAAATGTGTTTAGTCTATCATAAATTGAGACGGCTAAAAAGTAAATGAGCATATATACCTTGAATACACATGACACAAACAAAAACAAATATAGGGAGGGATGTGATCAAATGAAAATTCTAAATATTGTATAAACTCAAAACTATGATCTGGACCATTGAAAAATGTCAACAAATCACAAAAAAACATCAACAAGAAAATGTCAACAGAATTTCAACGGTAGTCGATGATTAATGCTGTGTTGATATTGTATTGACATTAAAATCTTGAAATTTTACACTGTGTTGATATTGTTTTGAAACTGTGTTGAAACTGTATTGAGGAGTTTTGAGTTTGTACAATATATAAGTTTGCATTTTATCACTACCCATCCAACAAATATAATTACAGTTATGGTATTTAACTTTTTAATTATTTAATAAATCGTACTAGTTTCTTACTCAAACATGTCTTTATTGATATTAAGTAGTCATATTAATTATAGTCGTCCATATAAAGAAAGAAATATAAATGAACAATATGAAAATATTTTGATTATTTTGTATTTCAATTTTGTAGAATAAATTTACAATTTAAATTATTGATAAATAATTAAAATAACAATAAAATAGTAATTCAGTTTTTGACTCGAAATAATTTTGGTGGAAAGATGAAGGAAAATTAATTAATAGTCCAATGTTGTAAAAGTATTTTCTCTCTATTAAAGAATGAGAGAGATGGTAAACATGTAAAAGTATTAATTGAATAAGTATTACTTAAAACTATATATTAACTTTTATTTTTTATCTTTTATGAAAATTTATCAGAATTGGCATGCTGAAAAAGATTTACTCATACAGTGTTATATAAAATGTTGGAAAATTATATATACTCGTAAATAACAGATTTCTTACTAATGAGGTGCTACTTTTGGTAACACCACTAAATTATTTTATTCATTATACCATTTTTAGATTACAAATATATTTATGTTGTGGCCGAGCATACGATGACCTCATAGCTTCTCCCATCAACTAAAATAGTTTTATTAAAGTAACAATTTAGTCCTTGCGACAAAAATATCCTATTCTCAAATCACATATGCATTTCATTGTCAATTTCACTTTTTAATTGATTGATTGATAATTTGATATGGTTACGGTTTCCAATTACGAGCGTGCAGCTATCTTTTTTGTTGTTTTATTTTCTTCCACACAAAAGTGAGGTCCTGCAATAAATTTAATACATAAAAATAATATATGGTGAGACAGTCATGCCCACTATATTGAGAATGAAATGCCCATAATTTTCAGAAATTGATAGTAGTACTGTCTAATTTAATAAAATAATATATACAATTTGGATTTTCTACAACGAATCAACGAATTGTCACATTGTAATACCTGTGTTTGGATAGCGTTATCGTTTGCATGATAATGTCTTGATATAATGTATATATGAACATGAAATTATTTTGTTTTACCAAAATTACCCCATGCAACAAACTGACATGCAAAATTTAGAGAGGTAGAATTTGATTGTTATTTTATCATTCACGAATCTAGAAATCAAAATTTGTAAAATATGACACAACTAAAGAGCATCGTTGTCAGCATCAGAACGCATAGGCCGTGGGGCTAGCTATCGTCGCTAGCAAAGAATAGCAGACAAAGAATATAAATAAACCCATGTTGGAGCGTAATTACCACAATGTGGGGTCGACAACATCATCAAGTACCAAATCTTGAAATTTTCCGATCCTCATGGGCCGAAAGTGGGATCGATCGACTTCTCCAACCTGGCTTTATATTGTCTATTGTATAGTGGTCGACTGTAACTTTCAATTGAATATCCTCCATTTAGGCTTTTTACTAACCAAAAAAAGTGTGTATACTTTTTGTCTTTGAAAAGAATGCATAAAATGCAACCATAAAGGAAGTCATGGGAATGATTACTAATTTTTTTCGTATTTGATTTGATTTTATTGTTATAGATAAATAACTTTTTATTCAAACACTCAAAAAGTCAATTATACTTATACCTATAAATAAAATACTTACGAATTCAAATTTTAACATAAAAAATCATTCCAAGAAAAAATTATTAGCGTTGAGTATTTAGTAGTGGCGGATCCAGGATTCATAAAAAGAGAAGGCGAAATATGTATTAGTAGGTTGGTTAATTAGGGCGAAAATGATAATTTTTTTTAATTTTCGGGGCAACGTCGGGGCAAACGAGAGGGGGCGGATATGGTAATTTTACGTCCGGATAAGAGGAAATTAGTCGCACGGAGGGGGGCGACCGCCTCTCCTGCCCCCTAGATCCGCCAGTGGTATTTAGTTAAAGAATAAAAATATTATAAAAAATATTAAACAAAAACGAAAACATTGAAATTGTAAGAATTTTAATTATAAAATTAATTTTTTAATACTAGTATTTAATTAATTAATAAATAAGGGAAATGAGATTATGTAAATGAGTGTCGATTTCTTTTGGTGTAAATGAGAAGGAAAAAAAAATCTGAAATTTGCTTTGGTGTAAAGTAACGTGAGATCATATTTTATTTATGTTGTAATGTGACAGAAAGTTGCGCAAATCTCGGAATGGGTTCCTTCTTTTCGTCATTAACGAAAATAACGATAAAAAGCAACAAAATTAATCCAGTACTATGTAGGAAAATACAAAGCTAACTAAATTATTTTTTGAAGAAAATTAGCAATCATGCACAAAAAAAAAAAAAAAAACAGAATAAAATAGTAGCACAACAACAACACTTAGTAGGGCAGTTAAAAACAAAATGTCTATTACATATTAGAAATGAGCCAATTACCCTTTAAAAGGGCTCATAAAGGGGAGGGTTATCCATACTTATATAGAGAAACTAAGATCATCACCAAGCAGATGTGGAACAAGGATTTGGAGAATTTAACACGCCTCCTCACGTGTGGGCCAGAATGACACATCGGACTTCCATCATGTGAGTAGGCAAGAAAAGAGATAAAGAGATAAACCATAATCGACTTGGGTCCTACTCTGATACCATATTAGAAATGGACCACTCACCCCTTAAAAGGCCTCATAAGAGGGAGGGTTATCCATACTTATATAGAGAAGCTAGGATCATCACTAAGCCGATGTGGGATAAGGATTTGGAGAATTTAACATCAGAGCTATGATTAAAACTAGGCTTGTCAAAATGGATACCGGGTACTGGTTACCCGATATCCAAACCCGAAAAAGTCGGATAATTGGATACCCGACACCCGATTTTTTGGGTATCGGATCGGGATCGGATAGTGAGAATTTTGGATTATCGGGTATCGGGTTACCCGATATCCGATCGGGTATACCCGAATTATCTGATTTATCCGATCTATTTTCTAAAATTAATAAATTATATTTTTATTATAATTAAATATAATTTAATTTCTTAACTATAATTTAATTAATACTTAATAGTTAGCATATAAGATATGTAATTTAATTTTTTAATTACATTTTAATTTCATTGACTTGTGATATTTATAATTTTGAATTTTTTGATGATATTATTGTTAGATCTTGATTCTTATGAATTATTGAATTGTGATATTTATAAAGGATGAATGTTTGAACTTATGAATTTTGATGGTTATTGACTTATTGTGGATGAATGAAAGATGTTAATATGTATAACTTATGAATTTTGTATTTTTCAAAGTTTGTAATTATTTTCTTTAAATTCGAAATACTACAAGAATTTTGTATTCCTAAAAGTTTGTAGTTATTTTCTCTTAAATTCGAGCTACTATAAGAATTTTGTATTTCTAAAAGTTTGTAGTTATTTTTACTTGAATATTAGTACTTCAACTTTGTATTAAATTTGAATTAAATAATAGAGTATTAAATAAATCTAAAAGTTTGTAGTTAATTTTCAAAAAAAAAAATCAAAATCACAATTGGGACTGGATACCTGATTTTTCGGGATTGGATACCCGAGTCGGGTATCCGGGTACCCGAAATCAAATTCGGGTCGGGTATCGGGTATTGGATTTTAAGAATTTCGGGATCGGATATCCAAAAATTTCGGATCGGGTATCCGCGGGTACCCAATTTGACAGGCCTAATTAAAACTGTAATATCATATGTTAGAGAATTTATTCGCTGATTCAAGGTGAGTATGCTTTTATTAAACAAGGTTCTGATACTATTGTTGTGCCTCTAACATTATGATTATTTTTATTTTTTTCAAATCTCAATAATATGAATATAAGAATTATCATGAAGAGTGAAAGAAAATAAAATGATTATTCAAAGTTTAAAGTTTTATTTTCCTGGCCGTTGCATAAGCTACAAAGTGGTGATTCTTTAGGCCCTAGCCCGGCCGGAATTTTGAGCCCATTAACAGAAATGGGTCAATTTTTGATAGAATGGTCACACAAGTTTCTCTTAATTATAAAATAGTGTAATACTACTACTTTGTATAAATCAATAAAAACAATGATTGATTAGTGGAGTAACTTGTAAAATTAAAATATTTTCATTTCAAGAGATAACATAATCATCTATACCCTAGTAGCATACAATCAGCATCGTAATAAATTATATTGTTCAATGGTCTCATTGTTTTGAATCTTACTACTTTTTTTAATAATTATGGGCATATAATTACTTGGATGATTTCCTATTCATTATACATATAAAAATAACAATGATGGGAAGATATATAGAGGGAGGATCCTGATAAAATGCCACAAACTATAAGATAGATATACATGATTGGGCTTCTCTTTGATCCAATCATTTTATTATAATATATTATCACTTTAATACAGTAGTATTAGCAGTTGCTTGTGATTAGTATCTAATAAAGCAAATTAATTTTATAAAATTTGTATTGATGATGTGTAAAAAGGGTAAACTAAATTCAAATCGAGTTAATTTTCATTCAGCTAATATATATTGATGTTTAGTCATTGTCATTGACACTAAAGAAATCACCTAATTTTGACCGTATTTATTAACTAGTAGTAATAAATAGAATTAACAACTAAAATTATCACTAAATAATAGCCAATAGGTATTAACCATTAACGAAAATTTGATCTATTTTTCACTAAATCTATATTTATTATACAAGATTGACACTTCCATTAAACAAGCACTTGTTTACATCCTAATTTTATAGTATTCGTTTTAAATATAAAACTCTTAATAAATAAAAATCTATGATATATTATGCAAATTGTGGTAGTTTAATCTATAATAATAAATGAATACAAATTAAACTAAATATAAGTGATGCACACATTAATACCTACATTAATTACAATCACGCACTGGAAAAATAGAGGTGCTCACGGTTCTGAAACTGTCGATTCTGCTTTTGAACCTTAAGCCAATGGTTCAGGTTCAGGAACCCCCGGTTTTGTTCGGTTTAGCCGGTTCCTTCTATTGATTATTCCCTCTATTAACAACAATTACCCGAAAATTGATTGATTAGAAAAATAGTAGAGTTTGAATTGTAGAGTATTCCCTCAATTAAAGCAATTGACAACTCTAATGCAGCTGTCTCAATCCTTCCCGCCAGTTAAAACCGTTTTAAATAGACATTTATTCCATTTTTATCATACTTAATTTCTCTTTCTCCACTATGTATGAAATTATAACAATTTATAACTCCCATTAGCAAAATTAAATTTCACAAATTATGGAAAATCAATGCATCCTAAGCTGTAATTTCATTAAAAGTCATCACACCGAATCAACAATTACCCAAAAAGGCTAAAGAAAAATGATCTATTGTTAACATTTAAAAAATAAAATATTCATCATATTAAAAAAATATTCATGGCTTCATTGTAACACATTCATAAAAAAAAATGCAGGCAAAGACGGATTGGGAGCCGTCAACGCCGGCGGCGTACTTCGTTCAGAGCCCGTCTCACGATGGGGAGAAAACGACTGCGTCGCTCAACTCGACCCCGATCGTGAGCTTGAGCCCCACGGGGTCCCTGGGCCACTACTCTGGTGGCCACGGGCACTCCCCTGGGTCCTCCATCAGCCACTGCACGGGCCCAGAAAAACTTGGGCCCGTGCAGGGGTCGAGGAAGGCCGGCAACGACGTTGTGTTGACGAATTTGGAATTCGATGTGAATAATTTGATGGGAGATGAAGAAGGGTTGTGTGAGGGTGATGAGGAGAGGTGGTTGTGTTTTCATTTTTATAATATTTTGCCATTTTTAGTTGGGTTTTTTGTGGGTTTTTTCTTGTTTTGTTTGATTTTGTGGGGCGTCAGTAAATATCAGAAGCCTGAGATCAAAATGCAGGTTAGTTTTTCTTTAATTTAGCTTTATCATATCTCCATTTCTTTCTCCAAAGTTTGTCTTTTTTCATTAATTCAATTTATATTGAAATTGTACGTGTTCTAGGATTGTTGATGATTAAAATGGAAATGGTATTTGTTGTTGCAAGGTTTTTTAAATGGCTGCTTTTGATCTGAATCGATTAGATTAATTCGTTTTCATTTGTTTTTTTTAGTGTGAAAGTCCATATTTGAAGTAAATAGTTTGGTAAAACGTCAAATACTTGTAATTCATTTTGCAGTGTTATTTTACTAAATTTAAGTAAAAATTATGGAGTATTACTATTGAATAGTTAAATTTTAGAATTAGAAATTTGCTCCATGCCAAAGAATTTCTATACTGTGTTTATGCCTATTTCAATTTTCTTCTATCTATATCTCTTTATGCTGGACTTCCTCTAAAGATTAACATAAAGAAAATACTATGCCAGTTTGCAAATTGCAAAAAATGCTGAAATTTCTCACATTAAATTGTCAATTATGCCAAAAAATTGTTGACTTGGAGCATTTCATAGTTCATATATTGACAATAATTGACATAGTAATTTTTGCAGAGCATAAAATTTGAGACATTTATAATTCAAGCCGGTTCCGACACAAGTGGAGTTTCAACCGACATGATCTCTCTCAACTCCACACTAAAATTCAAATACACAAACACAGCTTCTTTTTTTGGTGTTCATGTCTCATCCACTCCTATTTCTCTCTCCTATACCCATCTCCAAATCGCCTCTGGAGATGTAACAATCTCTCACTTCTCCCGAATTTCCAAAAATCTCAAAATTCTTGATTTAAAACCGTAATGCATTCATACATTTATGCAGGTTAAAGAATTCTACAAGAGGAGGAAGCAAGAGGAGAATGTGAGGGTGGTGGTGGCCGGCGACAAGATTCCGATGTATGGTAGCGGGGCGACCCTCGTTTCCCCCGATGGGATGACGGACTTGCCCGTGACGCTGAAGCTGGATCTCAAAGTTGGATCAAGAGCTCATGTTATGGGCAAGTTGGTGAACCGGAGATTCTTGAACAAGGTTGAGTGCTTCCTCGATTTTGCCACGACGAAAATTGATGTTCCGATTTCTCTCAGGAATTGCACGTATCATCGATCATTGTAGTAGTTTTGCGGGAATTTTTGAAGTTGTAGTAGTCATTTGATACGTTTTTGTTCATGTTTCCATTTTGATCTATCTAATAGTATAAATCTTATTTCACTAGGTCAGTCGTATTTTACTTTTATTATATACTCACTCTGTCCGCGAATCGGAGTCCCATTTTACCATTTTGGGTCATCTGTGAATAGAAGTCCCGGTTCCCGGTTCATAATTAATATAAATGGTAAAAAGACTCCACATTCCACTAACTCATTTCACTCACATATCATTCAAAACTAATAAATATAGTGGGACTCTTATTCCACCAACTTTCTTCCACTTACTTTTCTTAACATTTCTTAAAACTCATGCCGGAAAGAAATGAGATTCCTATTCTTAACATTTCTTAAAACTCATGCCGGAAAGAAATGAGACTTCTATTCGCGGACGAATGGAGTATAAACCTATAAATAGTAGTAGCAAATAGACACTACATACCATCATACTATTACATTTGATTACAAAGCTAATACTCTTAGGTCCGTCAATGTAGCCCGCAATTCGTAGGTTGACCCGAATAGCCCGCTAAATTTATAGGATTATGGCTAAAATATCTAGTCCGATAAAATTACAACCCGATTAACCAACAACCTGTTAGAGTCAGACTCAAAAGCCCGATAAAATTACAACACGGCTTGTAGTGCCCGCAGTTGCGGACGGAACTTGATTGTTCTGTCTTGCTCCCATTCCAACATTCTTACTCGGGCATTCTCCTGAGAAGTGACCATTTCCACCACAAGTATAACATTTATTACTCTTTTCTCTGCACTCCCCAAATTGATTCTTGAAGCACTTACATATTGAGGGGCCTAAGCCGAAAATCACCCATATGATAGGGAGCATTCTGTCTTCCTCCATACTGTGGTGGGTTTCTGATTAAGTTGTTGCCTCTTGTTATCATATGGAGTCCGATCCCCATCCCATTTACTATAGTCTCTAAAATTATGTTGTTGAAGTGGCGCTTGTGTAGTGTTTGCTACTGTCCTCTTCTTAGGCAGTGCTTCTTCCACATCTAGTGCGCAAGCCAAACGACCAAACGAAATTTTTCTGTCATTTTCTCATATGTATCCACTAACTCGGGAGCATATCGAGTTATTCGGGATTTCCCTCCAAGGTCCTCCTCGGGTACCTCTTCAGGGTCCTCTTCATAGTCATCCTCGTAACCCGGGACCATCTCTAATCCTCTTTCATCTCCGTTCCTTGCTACGGCCTCATGCTCGATTACTTGTTTATCCTCAAATTCGTCTGCATCTTCAGCATGTTGTGGGGCCAGTTCATTACGGTAGTCAACTAAGGTTGTGTAAAAGGAAGATCCCGGTATTGTTTATGCTCCCACTGACGGAGCGTGCAAATATAAAATTCGAGATCCCTCGATGGCACAGCCGCAACATTGAATTCCGGATGACACATGCCTTGGAAGTGCCGGACATGTCGTGTCAAACACGGCACCAAAGTCAGCCAAGGTAAGAACTCGGGCAAAAATAGTTTGTCGACGGGATAGTGTTTTTCATGTTTGCAACAAACTCGGCCGATAAGTCTCCCTCGTTCCTCGATACGCCCAAAGAGAAGAGCTACATGGAAGAGGATCAGGTAAAATATCTTTGTTGATCATCTCTTATCGGACCTGAAAGATCTCATCCACCTTCCAATCCTTATAGCCCGTCAAGTAAAACGGTAGACTACTTATATGGTGATAAGAAGTATAATATCATTAGGTTCACACAGTCTCAAATTCAATGGCTTCACGTCGCTCACGACCTTCACATCTAAAGAAACACCTTCGATTAGAATGTTGAAAATGGAATAATAATTAGCCATAACATTTTATTGCAACTAAAATGCATTTCACCAAACATATAATTCAGACACCAATTACAGTTCAATAAAATTACCAAGAGTCAGCATTCTCATCAAATCATAAACAAGTTAAAAGCATAATTCAAATAAAGAAACAAACATGAAATCTAAAATTATTAAATTCGAATGAAATAAAGGATTGGATCGAAGAAATTTACCAAAATCAAGCGAAGATTTAGCTGCAATTCGTCTCCCACGAATCAGATCAATTGAACAAGGAGGTGTGTTTATTCTCATCGTTATCATCGGAGATAATTTGTTAGTATAAAATACATATGATTTCAATTGCTTTATATAAAAAATAAAAATAAAAAAATCTTAACCTAATTTCTAACATGGGCCTTTGACAGCTCTGAAATGGATTTTATAGTTACTGCCAAAAAAAAAGCCCAATTGAATTACCTTTTTTTTTTTTTCTCAGCCGTCATCTAAAATTGCCGTAAATAGGAAAACTGCGTTATCGCCTATCTCTAATTTATGTGTCATTTATTTTTTCGTTTGAAAGTTTAAACCTAAATAAAAGACTTTTTTTTTAATGTAGAGCTAGAAATAAAGATGAAAGGTTTATATTTTATTCTTATTTACACTTCTAACTAATATTTTGATTTATGAAAAGAAATTAAAAAATCTACCTTCCGTTCAACATTAAATAACTAAGTTTGAACTGAACTCTTTGAACTAGGGGTGTGCATTCGGGTTTCGGTTCGGTTTTTCGCCCAAACCGAACCGAACCCGAAAAACCGAATTTAGGCTAAAATTGAAACCGAACCGAACCGAAAATCGAAAAACCGAAAATTGAACTTAAAAAACCGAACCAAACCGAAAAAACCGAAATTTCAAAACAAAACCGAAAAACCGAAAAAAAGTATATTTTAATATATCTAATTTATTTTATTTTATATATACTAATAGAATATAAATATATATAATATAAAATTAATAATATATATATAATATTTATTATATAAAAATATATTAGAAGAATATATATTATATATATGATATAATATACTAAATTAATAGGATAAAAATATATAATAATATATTTAAAATATAATTCGGTTTTTCGGTTTTTTTTCCGCCCAAAACGAACCGAACCGAAAAACCAAAATTTTTGTATTTTTAAAACCGAACCGAACCGAAAAACCGAACCGAATTTTAAAATTTCGGTTTGGTTCGGTTTGGATATTCGGTTTTCGGTTATTTTGCTCACCCCTACTTTGAACACACATATTTCCCTACGCAAGTATTCTAATTCAAAACAAATAAAAAGTTAACAAAAAATTGACAGGGACTTTTAATTGAATAGTTTTTAAATTTTTATTTATTTATACTATGCGACTTTACATGATTTTTTACTTGGGTTGAGTATATGTGTTGTGTGCAATGCATAATTGTGTGTATTACGTGTGTTTGTGAATTGATTGTGCAATGTATAGTGTGTGCATGTGTGTTGTATGTGCAATGTTTGGGTTTGGATCCCTGCTATGCAATCAACCACGTTAGGGGATGTTGTTACAAACATACCAATATTATATTTATAAATTGTAACATTAAAATATTAATAATTTTTTATATAAAATTATGTCTTGTGTGTAGCAACATTCCCTGTTGTGGCTGATTGCACGGCAGGAGATCCAAATCCGCAATGTTTGAGTTATGCCAAAATTTTGTAATTATTTAGAATATAAATATTTATTATGATTATTGAATTAAAATAGTAGAAAATTAATTTTAAATCCAAACATTCTTTTATACCATTTGAGTATAATACGAATTCGACCACAATAATAATAGAGATATAGCATGTGAAAAATTGGTCTTTAAACTAAGTATTTAAAGGATATCTTTTTATCTCTGTTTTTTAGTTGGGGGAGTAAAAACATAGGTGTTTTAAAATGATTGTCGGACTTTGGTAGTAAAACTCAAATTTGATATCGTTTTTGCTAAAAATTATAATGACCACAATTTAGAACTGAAATTGCATTATTGTTGGTGTTTAAGAGAAATTTGTTGCTCAATTTTAGTAAAATGTTATTATTGTCAAAATTCTCTAAAAAAGTTCAATTTTAGTAATAGTAGGCATGTAAATTGATAAGCTCTACATCCTTTGCACATCCCTTTTGTAATACAAATATTTTTTTAAGTAAGAAGATTTGAAAGAAATGTTAAAGTGAATTAAATGAAGAGAAAATAAAAAGCAATTAGTGACTAACAAAGAATAAAGTAGTAATACAATAAGAAAGATAAAAGAAATATCTCAATTACAATACGAAAACTCAAAAAGGAATACGACTTAATTATTAAGAAAAAGAATAAGTATATTTTAAGTACTACAATTAAAGCCTTCACAGAGAGTCCATTAGTTTGTGGTCGTGAAGATTTCAATTTACTATACTTACAACTACATCACATATCTATAAGCCCAATATGACACTCGGCTAGAGACCTTTGAGTGAGAGTAAATGGCGCAATGTGATATCTTTGTATGGCATTAGTGAAAAAAAACCTTAGCGAATCTTATAGTGAGGTACCTCGTGTTTCATCTCAACCATACAGAGTAAACAACACCGACAGCGATTGAATTCGAAGGATCGCCATCTCCGGGAGGTTAGGATTTCTTCGAGGCCAGACAAGCCGATTAAAAATGAGAGATGTAGAATTATTCTTTCCAGATTCAGGCAAAGCATCAGCGGCTCAAATTCACTGAGCAGTAGCGGCGTCAGCGGTTCTAAAAGACTATGCCGATTAAAAATGAAAGATATAGAATTGTTCTTTCCAGATTCAAGCAGAACGTAAGCGGTTCAAATTCACTGAGCAGTAGCGACATCAGCGGTTCTAAAAGACCTCATCCATCTTTCCACCCTTGCAGCCCATCAAGCATTACGCCAGCCGTCTTATAACATCAGCTCTATGAACCCAATCGTAAGCTGAAACTTATCCATGGGAACAAGAGTCATAATATCATTAGGTTCACACAGCCTCAAATTCAATAGCTTTATGTCACTCTGGACCTTCACACCTAAAGAATTACATACACCAATTACATCAGAAGCAAGGTCTACACAATTCAAACGGACAAAACAATCAATCACAACACCTAATCATCAATAAGATGCATTTCATCATACATCCAAGTCTCTAGTTATATCAATTAACTACCCCTCAGACGCATTTCATCAAACACATAAGTCATTATCAATAATAATTAATCGCAACAATTAATCACGCATTTCATAAAACACATTAGTTGCTGACATTTAACAATTAATCACCCTAAGATGCATTTCAACAAACATATAAAGAACAACATACACCAACAACATTTTAAATTAAATTAACAAGTTATAAGCAAAATTAAATATACTGCCATTATATAACTAAATTAGAAACAGAAAAACGGAATAGATCGAAAAAAATTACCGAATTCAAGCAATGATTTAGCTGCAACAAGTCTCCCACGAAGCAGATCAATTGAACAAGGAGGTATGCTTGTGCTCATCGTTTATCTGCGGCTATGTATTGTTATGTGACAGTTGATGATTTCGATTGTTATATATAGAGAAAATCTTAACCTAATTTCTTACATGGGCCGATGACATCTCTGAAATGGGTCTATATAGTTATTGCCAAAAAAGCCCAATTTTATAACCCTATTTTTTTTCAGCCGTATTACCAGAAATAGGAAAACTGTGTAACGGTGGCAACTGGATAGTAAATAACCTCATCTCCAACCGTTATTCGAAATGAATTAGTTTACCGATTCATCTTTTACGTTATTTAAAATTTAGGATTTTCATTTTCATTTTCATTTTACGTTATTGAGATGATGTTGCTCATTAGGACTGAGATTGAAATTAGGAAAGTCGGGATTTATTTTTTTCGCACTTGTAACAGGAATTTGTAAATCGAGAATATTAAATGAAAATGAAATGTGTTGGTTTTTATTTTTAGAGTTGGGAAATTATTTATAAAATTAAAATTAAATTCAACCCCTGGCCTCTCCCACCTCCAACGCATGCAGGGCCGAGTCGGACCTCAAGTGTGGTCTGGCCAGCGCACTGTGGATGCTCTTAGAGTGCTGTAATTTGAACGGATAAAAAGTCCTATTTAATTTGTAGTTGGTAAATTGAAGTAATTGAAATACAATTTTATTTCCAAGTTCTTTTTAATAGCTAAAACAATTAACATGATTTTTGGTTCAATACTTTTTTTGAATTTTTATTTATTACGTTATGTAACTAATGCGTGTATTATGTGTGTTTGTGCACACATAGCTTCACTGTCTAGCATGGCCTAAATTCTATAAATAGGTAATTCTGGAAAACTGTTTCCATGGATAGGTGGTTTTTTTTTTTTTTTTTTTCGTTTCTATCAATGGGTGTTACGCATTCTTGAATACATTCTTAGAATGCGTAACTTAGGCGAATATTCATAAAACAAGAAAAATCAAACTAAACACGCATTCTTAGAATGCATATTTCAAATATTTCACTGTGTAGCATGGGCTAAATTCTATAAATAGGTGATTCTGGAAAACTGCTTCCATGGATAGGTGTTTTTTTTTTCTGTTTCTATCAATGGGTGTTACGCATTCTAAGAATGCGTGTTTGAATACGCATTCTTAGAATGCGTAACTTAGGCGAATATTCATAGAACAAGAAAAATCAAACTAAACACGCATTCTTAGAATGCGTATTTCAAATATGCATTCTTAGAATGCGTGTCTAACGTGAATAAAATTGGTGCAGCACAAAATAGAATCGCAGACGCCGCCACTTCTGAACTACTCCTTCTTGCGAAACCCTTCCAAGAATGCTACCTTGTCGTCCGATTCTTGCATAAATCGCCCAAATTCGTCCAATTGTTCCTCCCTCAAGGTAAGTTACATGCTTTTCTTCTTCATTTAGCATATATTCATAGTTTATGGTGAAAATTGTAATTTTAGGTTTTGTAGTTAAAAGTTAAAATTTTATGTTATTGGTATAAATTGTATGTTCAATGGCTACTAAGATTTGGTATGTATTGTCTTTTGAATTGTTAATTTCTAAAGATTTGGCATATAGTTTATTTTGAATTATTTAAAATTTAAGATAAAGTTGTGTATGTATTGCAGAATTATGGACACAGAATCTATTTGTGTCCTTTTATATTGGGATGGAAGAATAGTATAAATTGGAGGAATTGGTTTGTCTTATGAGCCACCCGTGGCAAATGCATACCTTGTTTTAGATAAGTTTGTTCCATACAATGAGTTGGTTAACAAAATATGTGATTACATTGGAATCAATGTTAATGAGTATATGATTAGTCTGACATGGAAGCGTGCAATTCAAGTGGGTCATGGATATAACTTTGTGGGCGTTCGACTTTGCGATGCATATACGAGGGATATGTTTGCAACAACTATTCAGGTCAAATTGAGTTATTTGTAGACTATCAAGCTAAGTTAGCACAACAACGACAAGTTCAAAATAGAGTACAATATGATGATGGTCCATTTGGACATAATGAAGTTAGTCACGGGGCGACCAATTTTGGGGATGCTGGGTCTGGTTTTGGGGAAGGTGGACTACCTTCCCATAATGAAGTTAGTGACGATTCTGATTCTGAAGACTCTGTCTCAGAAAAATCAACAACCCCACCTGAACTGAGTGAAGATTCAGAAGCAACCCAAGATGCATCTGATGATAAGACATTGAATGTGCCTCGTAGGTATGTCCCATTAGTCCCTGAAGAGCGAAGTGAGCAGGAGTATGAGCATCTAGGGTTACATTATTTTCGTACTCTACCGACGACAGAAAGTAATTACTATGAAAGTAACCATGATGATTCTGAATCTAGCAGTTGGTTTTGGGATGAGAAGAATCCTACGCGGATTGAGTTAGAAACTAAATTTGATATCAAACTACAGTTGAAGACTTCTAAGAATGCGTATTCAAACACGCATTCTTAGAATGCGTAACACCCATTGATAGAAACAGAAAAAAAAACCACCTATCTATGCAAGCAGTTTTCCAGAATCACCTATTTATAGAATTTAGCCGTGTAGCATGTGAAGGACATGTGCAATGTATGCGGGAGATAACAAATTTAGCAATTATTTAAAAATTATAAATGTTTTTCTTTGATTTTTAAATCTAATTTGGAACTATGTCAAATCGCTATTATACCCATGATATCATATAAATATTTGAACCATCATAATCTAATCCACCTCGAATAGTGTGCCAATCCCCAAGAAAATATATTCATGTTATATATATCATCAGTTCCATTAAAAATGAAAGTTCCATTAGAATTCAAATGTTTTTTTCTTTTAGATTATTTCATTAAAAATAAAATACAGTGTTATTATTTTTTAAATATCTAGAAATACCATTATTTCTATAAACTTTTTTTTTACTTTATTTACTTTTTATTAACTCACGTAATAGCAATAGAAAAAAAAACAAGTTTTTATATTTAATGAGAGAGAGGGCATGATTTTACGTCCAACCTAATTTTCAAATCTTTGTGAGGGTATGAAATCAAGATCCATTATTTAAATATTATATAAAAAAGATTATAACCAATAAAGTTCAACGCCTAAAGAAATAGTATATTCGCACCCATATTTGCCTCAATCTTGCATATTGTACATATTCAAAGAATGTATTTATTGCTGTTCTCAATATCAGATTTGTGATTATATCAAATCGAAAAATACAATTGGACACCAAATATGACACACACCTGCCATTGTTGATAGAAACTATGTCGTTTTGTATTTGAAGTAGACACATATTTTAAGCATGATAATGAAACTCTATGATTATCTTCAAAATTTTCTTTTGTTAAGCTAAAATTGCACAAAGTCATATTATGAGGCTAAAGGTAGCAATATTTTCAAAATCAGGATTCACTTTCAAACTAAAATTGTCAAAATCGCATTTGTTGGACTTGCATGTAATATACGAGTACTCAATTTAATAATTTCTCTAGCTAAAATTGTCAGAGTTATACTATTATACTGGTGAATCATTATTATAGCATTATATAATACTGGTGAATCATTATAGTATCATACTATAATTTCGTGACAATTTTGGTTATAAATAAATTTAGACTTCACGGTTTGTTCTAGCTGATTTTTATAATTGTTCACAAAATTCCACCAATTTTTTATGATTTTTGGCAATTTACATAATACTATAAATATCAAAATTTAACACTGCAAGAAGAAGAAGAGCCGTGTCTCCTTGAAACATAGATTACATATTATATTATATAGAATTGAATAGAATAATAAAACGTGAATTTTTAAAAATATGCTATAAGTTAGTAATAAAATTAGAAGCAAGAGGTGGGGCTCATTTACACAGTTTTCTGACTTGTAACATGTGCAGTGGGGCTATTAAACTTCTTTAAATAAAGTAAATTTTAAGCCAAAGTTTCCACTCAAATTAGATCTCTGTCATTTCCATTGTGCCCCAATTTCTACTATCATTTTCTTTTAGTTATCAATATTTAATTTGATCTACGTACGTATGCAGTGACAATACATAAGTAACAATGTAACATATCACCAATCCATAAATAAATAGTAGTACTAATATAAAACACATTAACCACAAGATTTTGTTGATTGATCTCATCAGAGTAACAAACCATCTAATTCATCTCCCCATTATCATTATTAACAAGAGATAATCATATTATTTGATTAATAAATACTATATCAGTCTCTAAAATCATTTTATTATGCGATTTTTGTCTTGTAAAGTGTGACTTTGCATAGATAGTAGTATAATGAAACAAGTGAAAGAAAGAATATCCACTTAACATTAAATCAATGTTTTTACACTCTAGTATTTTCGCAATTGACGTTCTCTTTGAATCGGATCCTCTCCAAATTTAATATTTTTTACAATCAAACCACGTAAATCAATGTTTCTTCAGTTTTTCTCATATGTACGATTGAACTGTGGTTGATTATAAGATTGGATCATAACAAATTTATAGCGGTTAGAAAGTATTCATGAACTCATATTGGTTTATGCGTTTCTCATTTATTGAAAAAAAAAAGATGTTTTATTATATAGAAAGGATCTGAGTTGTTATATATACCTCCCTTCACATAACATCACTATTTTCTCCACACTCCCTTTTTTCACTTTCCCATCCTACCCCTCTCCTTTCCTCCTCTCCCCGCGTTTCCTTACCCAAATCCACCCTTTCCCCAAGCCCATTTTCGTCAAGTCACCACAAAACCTTCCGCGGCAGCCATGGACATCGGCTTCATGGAATTGATGCAAAACCACCCCGATTTCGCCGCCGCCTTCGACGACGACGACAGCGACAACACTATCAACAACAACACCGATGACTTTGAAAACTTCGACGTCCAATCGTACCAAGATCCGTCGCCGGCGGCGGCGGCGGCGTTCCCTCCGCCGCCGAGCTCTGTGGCGGCGATGAGGGAGATGATATTCCGGATCGCGGCGATGCAGCCGGTCCACGTGGACCCGGAGTCGGTGAAGCGGCCGAGGAGGAAGAACGTGAGGATCTCGACGGACCCGCAGAGCGTGGCGGCGCGCCACCGCCGCGAGAGGATAAGCGAGCGGATCCGGATCCTGCAGCGGCTGGTGCCCGGCGGGACGAAGATGGACACGGCCTCGATGCTCGACGAGGCCATCCACTACGTCAAGTTCTTGAAGAGCCAGGTGCAGTCGCTTGAGCGGGTCGCCTCCGCCCCGCCCCGGCCCGAGGACACCGGGCTCGGGTTCCCCGTGGCGATGTCGAGCGGGAGCTATTATCCGGCGGCGGCGGAGGGGTACCGTTGATAGGGGGATTGGATATGGTGTTGATTAATATTTGATGATAAAATTTGATTTGATTAAAGTGGTTAATTGGTTGATTATATATGAGTTTATGAAAAGGGAAGAGTGGATGATGTGTATAATTATGATTGGCTAATCATGTCATGCATGCTTTTCTAAATAGAATAACATGTTTCAATATAACCATAATCTTTATATTATCTCTCTGTCTCACACACACAGAGACACACACACTGGATAGATTTAATTCATTTGTCCAGTTAATCCATCAGATGAAAAATGCATGTGGGCTAGCATCTATCCATGATTTTTATCTTAAAGTCCATCTTACATTATTGTGTTATCTTAACATGTATATCAAACTAAGAACCATTCTTAATTATTTGCGTGCTATATTTGTTGAATATGAATGATTACGTAAGTAGAAGTATACCTAATCAATCATCGATGAAGTAGAAGGCTTGTTCGATTTACAAAGTGTCTTGTACAAAATGTAGAGAGAAAGGTAGGATGAATCTTATTTGCTACATTTCAAAGTTAAAAGTTATGAATATATTCAACTATTAGTCACATGTTGGACCAACACACATATGTATGTGAATAACATGATGATATTTATTAATTATCATGTTGTACATGGTAATTTTACTAGACTTATAATCATCAAATCAATTGCAAGTAATTTAGTTAGTGATTGGATATATGTAAATGGTAAATGGAACCATCTAGCTAGAACTATATTTACACTTCACATATGTATACACTCACTTTCATGTGAACTTATAAATGCAAAATTTCCCAATTTGTAAAAACTTAATAAGAAACCAAAAAAATCATAGCAAGAAAAACCGTTATGAAATTGTAATTTATATGTAAGTAAAATAGGGGCCAATTTGGTAGGGGAATTTCGAATTTTCGATGGCATAAAATGTCATGTAGCAAAAATGATGCCCCATAAATTAGAAACTAGTAGGCCCATTTTAAAATATAAATGTATCAATTCCAAGGGGCAAAGGGTCACCCTCTTGGTGCAGAAAACATCATTTCATGAAGCACTATATAATTACGAAAAAGATTTGAGGATTTTTCAAATTGAGGTCCCTCCAAGTCCAACATTAATTAGGTAGCTCCCTCGTGATTCGTAAATTTCGGATTTTTGTGTTGCAGATGATATATTTTTTTAAATAAAATAATCTAGTTGTATTTTTTTGTACTTTTTAATTTGACCGGTGAATGAGTTGTAAAATAAATGACCTTGAAACCGGGACAAGCATAAAAGAAAGGTGATATATACAGTAAATGGAAAATTAATGAAATAGTTTTAATCATTTTAGATCATTTTAAAATACACGTAAGGAGATGATCCAAATAAAAATGCATCTATATCCAAAAATACAACCCAAATTTTGGCCATAAAATTAGGTGATCTAATGATCATTATAATCAATTTTAATTCATTTTACAAAATCTGGATTTGATGTCATTTTTAGTTCATTTTAGGTCATCTATTATTAAAATGACCTAAAAATACACTAATAATAACCTACATGACCTCCGTATGATTTCGTTCTACATTTTTGTATTAAGATCTAGTTTTGCATAGTAGTTAAATACTTACCAAGTTGTCAACAAAACATAGTATAGGAAAGAAGAGAATAAAAAAAAATATTATATTAGAAGCAAATAAATCTTCTAATATGAAGTACTCCCTCCATCCCATATAATTTTACACACTTTGACTAGGCACGAGTTTTAAGAAATGTAATGAAAAGTGAGTTGAAATAGTAGGTGGGATGTGGGTCCTACTTTTAATGAATTAGTTTTATAATAAAATGTGAGTAGGAATGAGTTAGTGGAATATGTGGTCCACTATCAAAAATATTAAAAGTGAAATGTGTAAAATTATGTGGGACGATCCAAAATGGAATATTGGGTAAAATTATGTGGACGGAGGGAGTATATTTTTTTATAACCAACCAACTGAATTTGTTGGTCTCAACGCAAACCCAAATTACATTTACAGCTGCATACCCAGTAGCAGAAAATGATGAATAATTATTTGTACCTAATATATTAAAAGAAACTGACAATAGAATTAATTTTAATTTTCGAATGTTCTTTTCCAAAGTACAGAAATAAGATTATTCAATCCCAATCAAACCTGGTGATCTAGCTATAACCACATTAGTCACTATTATTTTATTTTACTTTATTTATTAAAGCTTTTAGTATGTATTTATTTATTGATGCATATGATTTGATTGTATTATATAATTCGTGATATGTTAAATGCGATAGCACGAGAAGTCCACGTGAATAATCCATAATGAAATTGCTTTGCCATGTGAATCCCATCTACGTGGTTATTCATTTCTTCCCACATCAGATTGGATTAGTATTTTATTAATCATTCTATTATTTTGAGTTTAATTATTGGACTATGTAATTATCAAAGGGAAGCGTACTCAACATGTTAGGTTTGAAATTCGTACTCTAGTCTCTTGATTTTACAAAGGCGAAAAATATCACTGAGCTATTATGTCTGGTAGTAGTATATGACTCCGAGAGAAGTGAGACACAAGTTTATAGAACTAATTAACAAAATAAACGCAACTATAGGTTTCCAATGTGGAATTACATGTTGGATATTTTAGTGTAATTGGATTAACTTGATTGATCAGTATTATCATAATGAGACATCATATAAGTCTGGAGGTGCGGAGTGCACGCTTATTTGAATTCATTATGATGGACGGGGGTCCGGGGGCAACGCCCCCTGGTAGCGGGGTCCAAGGGGCGGCAGCCCCTAGCTGGGGTCAAGAAATTCATCCTAAAATATAATTTCTGAAAGTCAAAGGACTAGTTTGCAATTTTGGAAATCTTTGAAAAACAGTTATTTTCGGTTTCCCCCATCAACAGATGCACTGGTTCATCTTCTTAAATCTGATCAATTCTTTTTGGTTCTGGTATTCTTTTCTCAGATATCAACATATAAAAGTTCTGATTTCTTTGAATTGTATCCGAACAAATATTTTGGTAGAACCACCGAAATTGATTTGATCTGAAAGTTATTTCATCACGACTTTCAGATTATCCGTTTTGTTCAGTATTTTGAATCTCCCTGACATTACATGCATTAGAAAGTTAAACAACAAAAAAAAGATGCACTGGTTCATCTTTTTCGGAGATATTTGTAAAACAGTTATTTTCGGTTTCCCCCATCAACAGAAGCACTGGTTCATCTTCTTAAATCTGATCAATTCTTTTTGGTTTAATGTTAAATTTAATTAGTTATAAGATATTTGTTTCAATTTAATTAGTTATAGAGATGTCAATTTTGTTCGAAACCAATGAATAAGTTTATTGATCAATAAAAAAGTACTAGTTAAAGAATGATAATTTATTACCAAAATAATAATAATAATAATAATGACAAATCAAAAAATTGCCAGCATCTTCCTTATTATAGTGTGTGTTTGTGCATCTCTTTATTTTGATGGGATAATTCTACTACATGATGCACGGACCTTTCCCAGATACAGTGCATTCTTTCATATAACATCATACATATACATGTACTTTTAAATTTCTCATCTTTCTCTTGAGTTCAATGTAGCAGGGAGCAATTTTATCTTTATAAAAAATAATGGAAACTGTCCTCTTCTTGGATTTCAATCTCTTCTGTATTTCATATACATAAAGATAAAGATATATTTGTATATTATCCACCGTCCGAGTGCATATATTATATAAATAGAGAGATAGAGAAAAAGTTATTTTTTTCATTTTTTTGGGGTGTAGATCAGTAGATGGTGTTAATTTGTTTAACTAATGTTATATAAACATTGTTATTCGTTGTTGGATTCCTTGCCTTAATTTTTCCTAATACGTATCAAATGTGAAATTTAAAATACATGATAAATGTTGATGGTGATAAAAAATTATTCATAAATTATATTTAATTTTCTTATTCTATTCCATCAATATATACCGTCCATTTTATTTGCTTCTTTTGCTTTCTTTTTACGAAGTGGTCAAGATAAGGTTTTGAAATGGGGATTAAATATCGTTAAATAGTGTGAACTAATATTTATAGATAGTTAAAATTATAATTGACCACTAATTTATAGTTAAATCTGAATCAAAGAGATATAAATGCTAGTAGTATAATTTAAGTCAAATTTATACTCCCTCCGTCCCAGAAAGATTGTCCCAGTTCATTTTTTGCACTCGTTTTGCAAAAATAATAATAAATAGATAAAGTTGAAAAAGAGTAAAATAAGAGAAAGAATAACGTAGGTAAGACTATTCTCTACATTATTCTTTCTTTTACTTTACTCACTCTCTACTTTAACTATTTATTATTATTTTTGCAAAACGAGTGTGAAAAAGGAAATGGGACAATCTTTTTGGGACGGAGGGAGTACTTAATTAACTATTTGCGATTTGGCCTCTTATTTTCAAATTCACGGCATACAAAATACTAATACTAACATTTAAAAATTTTAGTTAAATTTAATTTGGTCGAATTAAATTGGAAATGTAATTTAAATAATACCAATATCAACCAATTTGCAAATCAAAAGTAAATTTTTGTTGAGAAAGCAAATACTACTTCTTTTTATATAAGTTCTTATTTAAATATTTTAGAGTACTTCCAAAAAACACACATACTACTATGAAAATTTCACATAGCATGTAATGTTAGCTGTTACTGAATTTACTGCGATGCTTCTTCTATTGCAAATTGTTGAATTTAGAAAGAAAGGAATAAGTTTGCTTCTCATTGGGCTTGACTTGTAAGCTTCTTCATAGTTTATTAATTCTAACTTCAAGCCCAGCAGCCCAATTTATATTTTAGTTAAGTTTCAAAATCTTTACATATCTTAAACAATTTTCATCAACAAAAGCTTGAATTCTGTATAAACAAAGCTGTAGGAGCCGGCAAGAGACTGAGACGAGACAACGGAGCATAGGCGACGCCGGTGAGGTAAGCTTTGGCCTTCGTGGTTTATTTAATTTTCGTGATTTTATCTGTATTTATGGCTTTTTTATGAATATTTTTTATTCAAATTGTGTAAGAGTATTTGTTGTTAAACAGAGGGGGAATTTGCTGGAAAAAATAACCCAATTGGTGTCTACTCAATCTCGTATTTTTGAAAACTAGACTTGACATTTTTCTCAACTTTCTCAATGCGAGCATAACTAGCAGGCTGTCACGGTCTCTAGTGACATTTTTTTATTGTCTTACTTAGTTTAGTTTACTTTATTTTCTCTCCACTTAAACTATTTTTTATCATTTTTTTTCAAACACATGCCGAAATATAGTCAATAACTTAAGATGTGACGAATGGAGTAGATGAATTGCAATTTATCATAAACACAATGGAGGAAATCACTCTAAGAAATGATATATTTCACAATTCACTTCCAATATGTAAACAAGATTTTATATTTTATTGAGAGTATCACCTATATATTTCTCTCTGTGAAATGAACTTCTCAAAAATAGCAGCATCATTCCTATTATATATGAAATCATCCGAAGTACAAGCACACAACAAGAATCTTGCTACAAATACTGTAAAAAATCTAAGCAACACAGAAATTCATCCACAAATTGTAATACACTTGCACTCGAACCTGTACTTGCTTCGCCCCCCTGCCTCTGTGCCAACATTTCAAAGTTGATCCAACACTAGGAAAAATTAAGAAAATAAACAAGAATATGAGCTAGCTTTATTTTATAGTAATAAGAATAAGGAAATAAAGAAGAATACAATGAAATATGATCACTCACCTACTTCATATACTTTCCCCAAAGCTATTTCTGGTACATCTTCTTCACCTTCATTAAAGATGTCAATTGAAGACAAAGTATTAAAACCATAGTCTAGCTCGATTTGTTTTACAAAAAAATAGTAGTTGAGTTACTTTGAAGAAATATTGATGCTGCGAACATGGGCAATCTTGTGCCAATCCTCTCCACTTCCTCTCTGACAACGCCTTTCCAGGTGTGGGCAACCACGGACTGTTAGCCGTTTCAGATTTGGCAGAGCTGGAATCGATACAACCTTTGGGCAGTCTACAACAACGAGTCTAGTAAGAGATGGTAGCTGATCTGGGAGTGATTCCAGCTCAGGAAGATCCTCTAGGTGTAGATTAGTGAGGTGCTCAATGGCTTGAGACAAGCTCGTCATCTTGGGAAGATCATATAGCGTGAGGAACTTCAGGCTACGGAGATGTTTAATATCCTGTGGCAACTCTAGTAATTCTGGGCAGTTCCATATGGCGAGGTCCTCCAAAGAACTAAGGTGCCGCAACATCCCTTGTGTTAAACATCTCATTATCTCACAATTGTTTAAACATAAACGTTTAAGCTCTTTTAAGACTTGCAGACCTTCTGTTGTCACAGAGATCTCTTTCGCTTTATGAATTACCAATGTTCGGAGCTTACTCAATTTTGCCAGCATTTCTATCGGGAAACATGCTAGGCTCTCCTCAATTTCAATCCACCGATTTCTAGGAATGCCGTGCTCAGATAATAAACCCAAAGTTGAGCTATGGCATGCTAGTCTCTCCAACTTTTGGAGGGATGAGAGTGGTGGCAGTATTAATAAAGAGCAGCGCTCAATCCATAGAGCTTCGAGATTTGGGAATGCTTCTTTACTACTCTCTTGCTTATTTGATAGTCCCTTCAAATTCGGGAAATCAACTAAATGCAGATATTTCAAAGCCACAAACAGTATCTTTACTGGGTGTCCACTCCCAACTTCTTCTTCTTCAATAATATACTCCACCCCCATATTCGTTAAAAACAGATTCTTAAGATGGGGCAACTCTCCCAGTTTTGGAAAACGCTTAATATTTTCACAATCAATTATACTAATCTCAAGTTGGTTACCTCTCTTGTGACCCAAGACAAACATGCTCAATGTTTTTAGGCCGTTCAATTCTCTCATTTTAGATGGCATCTCACGCAATGACTTGCAGCCCCACAAACATAGATGCTGGAGATTACGTAAGGATGTGAGCTTCTTAGGCATAGCCACAAGTCTATCACAGTAATCCAAGTTGAGGGTTTGCAAATTCCAAAGAGTACATAATGAGTTAGGGAGAGTGCGAATTTCAGAACGAGACAAATTCAAGTATCGCAAATGTTTAAGATTGCTGATGGAAGGAGGCAAATATTTTATTGCTTTGCCCATTGCATCTAATACTCTTAAACTTTTGAGCTCCAAGATGGAAGTAATGTTCATATCTTGCTGAAAGGTTTTAGGAAACAAGGCAGTTTTTTGTTGCAAATTTACCTCTCGGATAGTTGATGTACTTGCGAGATTTCTTTCACTTTGTAATGCGGGGACTTTGTTCTCCATTATTGATTCTGCCAGGTCGTGAACAAGATCATGCATACCAATATCGTTATTCTCATTAGCTTGTAGAAGCGATCTGAGAAGCAGCTCATCACATATTTCATTCCCAACATCTTCCACTTGTAGAGTCCACTTTGATGAAATGTAGCCATGAGCCATCCATAGACGGATCAGTTCTTCCTTTCCAATGTAATGGTCCTTAGGAAAGGATGCAAAATAAGCAAAGCATTGCCTAAGTTCCACTGGAACATGATAATAACTCAATCTCAAAGCCGGCATCATCGAACTCTCTTCTCCCGACAACTTCCATATGCCACTGTCTCTCACATGTATCCACTCCTCTTCTCTCCTTTTAAATCGTAGGATTCCTCCAAGCGTCGTAGCAGCAAGGGGCACTCCAGCACATTTCTTCACAATATGTTTCCCAGTTATTTCCAGCTGGGGAGGAACCTCTTCATCTGGTCCGAAGGCGCGCTGCTGCAGCAGCGCCCAGCAGTACTCATCCGACAGCCCCTCAAGACAATGACATGGAAGTGTTGTCATTATATCAGCAACCTTCTTCTGGCGTGTGGTGACGACAACCGACGAACCGGCTGAGCCACATGATAAAACATCTCTCAACTCAAACCATTTATCCTGGTGGTCATTCCAAACATCATCCATCACAATCAAATATCTTTTTTCGCTCAACAATTCCCAGAAGCGACGTTCAATAGCATCCAAGTGCTGCAGATCCGTTGCTTTTCCACTCCCCGTGGCAGATTCAATCATGGCCTTCACCAAAGTTTTCATTTCAAAGTTATTAGAAACACAAACCCAAATCCTTACATCGAAGTGTTGTTCCACTTGCGGATCGTTGAAGACTAGTCGAGCGAGAGTGGTCTTGCCAAGTCCGCCAATACCGATGATTGGCAGCACAGACATCTCCTGTTTATCCTTCACATCATTCACCAACATCTTCACAATCTTGTCTTTATCTTCTTCCCTGCCAAGAATCTTATCAGACTCGTTCAACAGGGAAGCCGTCTCGCGCGACACAAGAGATACTTCTCTTGGCCTATGAACAGGCATCTCGCGCAAATGAAACTTAGTGCGCTCCGCAGCAATGGCCTCCACTTTCTCGTTGACTTGCTTCATTCTCCTTGCGATTTTGTGGCGAAACAAAATTTTCTTGAGGCTGCAGCGACTGTATTTTGAATGAGAGTGGTCGAGTTTGGAGACTTCAGTGTTGCACTCATCCAATACGTCATCAATCACATACACAATATCGTTGAGCTTCTGCAGCCAATTTTGAATTGGCTTGCTCTCGATTTGCTTGTCTTCGGCATCCTCCAATACAGCTTGGATGGTGGTGAGAGTGCTGCAGAGCTTCTTCATCACCTCGTCGACGCCCAAGATCAGTCCGATCTCCCGGTTGATAAGAGAGATCAGTTTGTCCAGAACGAGTTGAAGAAATGCCTCAGCCATTATGGAACAACAACAACTAAGGATTCTTTTTTCTGATAAGCAAAGCAGATATGAGAAGGATGAATGCCAGAGGATGATGGTATATTGGTATGTAAGTATTGTTAGTTTGTATTTCCAAGAGTTGAATAATGTGCCACCTTTCCTTGTCTTTTGTTCAATAATTCAAATGTTAGGAATGGAATAGTTACATGTAAATTAGACGGTTTGTCCATATGTTAATCAAGATTAAATTGTTTAATGGTTTGATGATAACATCCACTTCACCCTCTCAATACTTTTTCACCCTACTAAACATTTCGAACCACTTGCTAAGACCCCCTTTTCATTGTCTATTTCATTTTGATGAGTGTAAATTTACATCTCATTTAATTTATATAGTAGGAGGAATAATTTACCCTTAATTCTGAAGTATAATATCTATAAACATAAACCAAACTCTTGGGTGTTTGGAAGGTTGATTTTGTGGATGCAACGAGCAAACGAGACAAGTGGATTTTACGTGGTTCGGCCGTAATGATCTACTTCCACGAATGAAACAGAGATTCAGTATTATTCCAAGAATGCAATGTACAAGATGATGTGTTAGTTACAGAGACTACAACTCCCTGATGCTCCAACGGCCATATCAGTTTGTAACTGACCTGGGCCGTAATCCAGTGCACTTGGCCTACGGACCAGCTGCACTAGAATTTAAAGGGAGTTGTAAATTTGTATAAAAGTTGAGGAAAGGGCCATCTTGCATTGTCTTTTGTTCCATAATTCAAATGTTAGCAATGGAATAATTTGATGCATATTAGACGGTTTGTCCATATGAAAATCAAGATTGAATTGTTTATTGGTTTGATGATAAGATCCACTTCACCTTATTAGTACTTTCTCATTGATACTATGATCCACTAAATATTTCTAACCACTCACTGGGACCACTATGCATTGCCTATTTTCTAAAGTGTAACTATCAAGTCTTTATTCTCTCTCGACTCAACATGTGGATTTCATTTAGTTTGTGGTAATTTATTATTTTTTTTTTGTTTTTTCTTTTGGCTGTTACAGTTTTATTAAGAAAAAGAACCTTGTCTATAGAGGCCAGAACTGGTGGGAACAACAACAACATAATAGAACATTCCTCTGATGCTGCCTGCTTTTCAATGTTGGCGACCTTAAGAGCCATGGAAACAATTCAAAGATATTGTTCTGTGCAACTGTGGTAGGTGTTACCATGATGCCTTTGATTTGTGGAATTATGAGAGGCACTTAACTAGAAGAGTCCGCATCAAGGAATATGGTATGAGGTCGAATGTAGTCGCAAAGTTTTTGGATTACAAGATGGCTAACTCTTCGGATTCGTTCTTTAATTTATCAGTTTGGTCTAGTATTATGTACACTAGCATGCAAGGATTAACAACGATTAATTTAACATATATCTGTACAGAAAAAGGATATAGAAATTCAAAAGTTCAGAAATGTCATAAAGGCAAAGAGGATGTAGATTCCGGAATGATATACACTAATACTCAATGTCAATACGACTTTGCTGTTTTCTCTTTCTCGCACGAGCTCTTCCCCTTTCTCGTCACACTAGCCAAAGGCAATAGCTAAGGTTGACAACAAAAGATGATAGCACACCAACATCGTAGTAAAGACCATGACATCAATACATCAGCTAAGATCTTCCGAAAATCAGAAACACTTAGTTGTGAAGTATATATACATCATAAACATCAAACATGCATATTCTTGCCATGCCAAATCTTGTCTACAAAACGGCATCAACACTAAATCACACTAGCCAAAGGCAATAAGCTAAGGTTGACAAAGAAATAGGATGACACATCAACATCATAGTAAAGATTATGATATATATTGGGAAGCAACTAAAACACTTTCAGAAATATCATCAAACAAAAATAAACTCCAATATTTCAGCTTACTAGTCGAAAAGTTCCAACTTCATCGCCTAACTAACATGCCAAAGAGACATAAGCATACATCTTTATTGGCTCGGAAAGAGAGGGGAAGGCCCAAATCATTCATTTCTGTGGCTAGCTCAACATCTACCTCTTCGGGCAGAGTTCTGAACATCTTCAAACATCAAACAATCATTCTCCAACACCAATATCAGATACACTACAAAAACTTCAACAAAGCTAAGTAAAAACACAGGAACATGTTCAGGTTCAGGACGACAATTCTAAGACACTTGCATTTGACAATGCACACTCAAAGATGTACTACTTCGCCCACTGCCACAATGCCAACTTTTCAAAGTTCCTCCAACACTATGAAAAATAAAGAAATAAACAAGAACACGAGTTAGTAAATTGTATGTAAATAACAAATAAAGAAGAATACATTGAAATACAACTACTAACCATCCTTGTAATCTTTCTCCAATGCTGTTTCTGGTACATCTTCTTAATCTTGAAGAATGATTCCACTTGAACACAAATTACTAAATCATAGTTAAGATCGATTTTTTTACATAAAATCAACTAAAATAGCTGAGTTAAATTGGAAAAACAATGATTCTGCGAACGTGGGAAATCTTGTGCCAATCCTCTCCACTCCCTCGCTGACATCTCCTTTCCAGTTGTGGGCATCCAATGACTGATAGCACTTTCAGATTTGGCAGATCAGAAATCGATACAACCTTTGGGCAGCTCGTAACATCGAGTGAAGAGAGAGATGGTGGCTGATCTGGAAGTGATTCCAGGTTAGGAAGATCTGCAAGGCATAGAAAAGTGAGGTGCTGAAAGGCTTGAGGCAAGCGCGTGATCTTGGGAAGATCCAGTGTAACTGGAGGAACTTAAGATTATGGAGATGTTTAATATCCTCAGGCAACTCTAGTATTTCTGGGCACGTTATTATGGTGAGGTCCTCCAAAGCAGTAAGGTGCCGCAACATCCTTTCTGGTAAACATCTCATTGTCTGACAACTCTCTGGCCATAAACTTATAAGCTCTTTTAAGGCTTCCAGACCTTCTCTTGTCAAAGAGATCTCTTTTGCATTCTCAATTGTCAATGACCGCAACTTACTAAACTTTTTCAGCGCTTCTATTGGGAAACAAGTCAGGTTCTCTTCAACCTCGATTGACAGCTTACTAGGAATGTCGTGCTCAGATAATAAAGCCAAGTCTGAGCTTCTACATCCTAGATACTTCAACTTTTCAAGGGACGAGATTGATGGAAATACAAATGAAGAGCAACGCTTGATACTTAGGCATTCCAGATTTGGGAATGCTTCTTTACTACTCTGTTGCTCTTTTGATAGTCCCTTAAGATTTGGGAGATCAGTTAAAACAGTTGTTTCAGAGCCACGAACTGTATCGGTACTGGGTGCCCACTCCCAACTTCTTCTTCTTCAATAATATACTCCACCCCCATATTCGTTAAAAACAGATTCTCAAGATGGGGCAACTCTCCCAGTTTTGGAAAATGCCTAATATTTTCACAATCAGTTATATTAATCTCAACTATTTTTCTCTGCGTTGAGTTTTCCATCCAACGTGGAAGATATCTACCACTGAAGCCTTGTATATAAAGACGTTCAAGATTGGGGTGAGGTTCAAGTGCTTCCAAGACCCTTTCATCAACTTCCTCGACTAGCTTGGATAAAGCATTTCTTTCCCACGACAATCTCAAATTACGAAGATTGTTTTTCTCAGCAATCTTTGCTTTCTTAGCATCCATATGGTCTTTTACTCTCTCCAGATGCCTAATCTGAAGCCTTCCACTGATGTTCAAGCATTCCAGTTCCTCAAGTTGGTTACCTCTCTTGTGACCCACGACAAACATGCTCAATGTTTTTAGGCCGTTCAATTCTCTCATTTTAGATGGCATCTCACGCAATGACTTGCAGCCCCACAAACATAGATGTCGAAGATTACGTAAGGATGTGAGCTTCTTAGGTAAAGCCTCAAGCCTAACACAGTCATCCAAGTTGAGGATTTGCAAGTTCCAAAGAGTACATAACGAGTTGGGGAGAGCTTGCATTTCAGAATTAGACAAATCCAAGGATCACAAATGTTTAAGATTACCGATGGAAGGAGGCAATCTTGTATTGTGCTACGAGGGGCATTTAACACTCTTAAACTTGTCGAAAAGTAAAATGCGGAAAATAAAATACTATTGCTGAAAGTAAAAGACGGGGAGAACTTTAAAGACTATATTGTGAATGACTTGGGTTAAATTCTCTCAATGGTTACACAACCTTTCATAGGCACTAATTCTAGCTATACATGGAAAATATATTCTAATTATACTAATTTCCTTTTCATTTGATTTTCCATAATCTTTAATTGATTTCCTTCTTTATTCTTGCCATAACTTCATCTCATGCCTTCTTGTTCTCCAATTTATTAATTTCCTCATTCCAACACTCCCCTCAAGTTGAGTATCGAGTTTTTCGACACTTAACTTGCACGATCTTTAGTTTGATAAATAGTTTATACTCGTATTTAAGAGTTCTTCAATTTCCATTACAGTTTATGCTCGTATCATAGAGCTTCTTCAATTTTTCTTCATTGAAAGTTTAGGCTCTTATCAAGGAGCTCTTCATTTATCATTGAAAGTTTAGACTCGTTTTTAAGGAGTTCTTCAATTTTCTGTTGACGGTTTTAACTCGTGTCAAAGAGCTCTTCAATTTTTTGTTGGCAGTTTTAACTCGTGTCAAGGAGCTAGTCTAAACAGTTTTAACTCATGTTCGGGAGCTTGTTTAAACAGTTTTTACTCATATTTAGGAGCTATTTTAGATAGTTTTAGCTCGTATCTAGGAGCCATCTTTGACAGTTTTAACTCATATCAAGGAGCCATCTTAGATAGTTTTAGCTCGTATCTAGGAGCCATCAGACAGTTTTGACTCATGTCGATGAGCTAATTCAGACAGTTTTTGCTCGTATCTAGGAGCCATCTATGGACTATTCTCGGTCCATTCCAACTCAAACTATGAGCTCATTATTTTCATTTCTTTTTTTTTTTTTTCCTTCTTGAGCCTAATAACCATTGGGCCCAAATTTACTTCTCTAAAAATGAAGACGTGAAACTATCAGTCTCCTTTATGTTTCTTCATGGGTCTTTTCCCGATGACATCCCATTCCCACCAACTCTTCACAGTGGTTGTGTGGCGACACAATCTCTCTACCCCTCGCCGCGCAGACGTTGGCTGCTCCACCTTCGTCCTCGGCAAGTTTCTCCTTGATCGGAGATTGACTCATTTGGCAGTGGTTATATCTCCCCTCGGCCAAACGCTTCATCCATTGTAACGTGTGTTCATAGCCTCTCACGGCTGCCACCTCTTCGGAAGTAGATTCTCCTTTCTCGGTTGCTTCTATTTCTGCCCGAAGCTATCTTCTCTGACATAGGCGCTGCTCCAATCATCTCGAATAATTATCCGGTTGGGGCTAACCTCTCCCCCTTGGCCGGATAATTCTTCGTCTGCTTTGTCTTCTTACTCGAATGTCCTGCTGTTAGTCATGGCAAGCTTCTCGCGGGCCATTCCGGCAGCACTTTCTTATGCCAGATCTGATTGTTTGGACGAAAACTTCCTCTCCCCCTCGGCCAAACAAACTGTGAACTCCTTCTTTCTTTACTGTTGCTGCTTTCTCTTCGGCTGTAGTCAGCCTTCTTCTCCGGGCGTGGTTGCTCACGTTTGGCCACTGGCCTTTTATCTTCTCACCTCGATGAATTTTCCGACTGGGATTGTTCTTTCCCCCTCAGCCAGAGAATTCACGACTCTATTCGTTCTCTTTCAATTCTCAAGTTCTATCCAAAAGCTAATCTTCAAATTAATAAAATAGCCAACCTCATGTCCAAGTTTTACTCCCAATTCTTGAGAAATTAAAATCCAAAAATTGGAGTCTAATAACTAAACAATAAGGGCTCGTTTGGTAGCTATGTCATGTTTCGACTAGACACGATACCATTATGATAGTAATCATAGTTTCGATTAGTCAATTTAAACATATTGGGTGTTTGGTAGATTAAGATAATTGTGAGTTATCTTATTGTAGTGTTTGGTACAATAAGTCACAAGTAAGGATTAAAATTATGATTGTCAAAATTATCCTCATTAGTTTAAGTTAATTACTAAACTATCATCATTTTACCCTAATTATTCCTATAAAATCGTTTTGTTTAAAATTAACATCTTTTCAAGCTAAACTCCTTACAAAAATTAGCATTTTTATATCAAAAAACTTATATTTATTTTGGTATTCTATTTTTGTGAGCATTAATAATTTTGGACAAATTTTATGAATAATCAATTATTATTTTGGACAAATTCTATATGAAAATATTTTATCAAGTACCAAATTTTATATGTTCAATTTTTTTGAAGTTTAAAGCGTTTGTGGATTGAACAACATCGTATATTTATGTTCAAAATAAAAGCAATTGCCTTCAAGTATTACGTAATTATAAGTATAATATAATATAATGAGAATATAATACGATTTAATGTAAAGTAATATAATGAGAATATTATAATATTATATAATGTAAATAAAATAACAAAGTAATATAATTAGAACAACAAATTGACATCAACAAAATTCTTAATATGATTTAATAGGAAAATGACGTCCTTCAATACAACAACTAAGTAAAATTGATGGGTTAGAAATTTTGATGGGTAAAATTGTATTTTGCTAACTTAACTAGGCTTCCATGATAAATAACATAGGATTTTGGGTAGTTACAAATATGACTAAAACATAAGATTTTCAGTGGGCTTTGTGCGGGCCGGAAATAAAACACGAGCTACTATGTTTGGTAACATAACTACCAAACACACAAATAAACCCAGATTAATCTCTTATCTAGGCGAAACATAGCTACCAAACGGCCCCTAAGAGTAGCGTGTATCTCTTCTTACTCCTCCTTTTCCTCTTTTTTTTTTCAATTTCGCCAGAACAGCGGCATCGTGAGGTCGCCTTTCTCTCCTCGATTTCGCGATGATACAACACCGTAGTTAGCGTGGTTCGCTTCGGGCGTCGAGCGCCACCGCTCTTTCACTCAGCGGGCAAACAATTCACTGCCTTCGCCGAACCTCCTCGCCGCTGGCGCCGCTGCAACGCCTCTCACCGTCTATGTTCCTTCCGCAGCGCTGCTGTCGCTCAATCTCGCTTTTGCCTCGCCATGGTCGGGCTTCGCCGCCGATGTCTGTTCGAAATTCAACCGCGGAGAACTCAATATCGTTGGCTCCGTCCAGCCAAGCGCCACCATCGTTTACAGCGCCGCTCCCAGCCATAGAGGCGGTCGCTGCCGCTGCTTGTGACGCCATTTCCATCGGGAGATACATCTGGTCATGTTCATGTAATTAGGGAAACTTAATAAATTGTTATAATCATTTTTTGTGATGCAAAGTTGGTCCGTGACTGCATTACTTACCCAAATGAATAGCAACTTGTTTCTGTTTGCACTCCCATCAGTAATATTGGTTAAAGCACCTTCTATGTTATGCCTGAGCAATCATGCATTCAAAATCATAAAACATTTTTCATAAATAACTAAACATGAATGGAAAAGAAAGAAATAAATGAAGATCAGAATTACTCTCTTGCAGAAGTCCACAGAGTAACCTCAAAGCGTTCAAAGCAGAACTTGAGTAAATCAGTGCAAAATGACCTCTTAAAAACTGTGACATGAAAATACAAAATCAAGGAAAAAGAAGATAATATCATAGAAAATATCAAAAGTGAGGAATAATACTGAGTAATTTTCCACAAACGACATCGGGGCGAAGGCCTCGAATAGTGGCCTTATCCTTAAGGTGAACTCTGTTAACAAGGAGGTCATTCCTCTTTATGTGAGTCTGTTCTTTATTCTCATTGTGCATCTCTTCATCTTCGATGTTTATTCGTATTTCCTCTATACTTTTCTTTTATTTTTTCAAATTTTTTATTTGATCTACACTACTAATCTCAATAACACTCCTAGTTTGCTTTGATATTTTTCTTTTCTCTGTTTTAAAATCAAACAGAATAAATCAATATCAATTATACACGATATCATGTCAATAACAAGTATACCCTGTTGACAACAAGTGCATGTATGTTATTACGATTATGTCAATAGATAAAGTACATAATAAATCTATGTCAATAACAAGTATACCCTATCGACAACAAGTGCATGTATATTCTTAAAATTATGTCAATAGATAAAGTACATAATAAATCAATGTCAATAACAAGTATATCTCATATATAACAAACACAATTATCTGGTTACTATTATGTCAATTTGACTATGTCAACATCGATTCTAATAAGTATACACTATGTCAATAACAAGTATATCATGTTTAAAGCAAACATAATTATCTTATTACTTTTATATAATTGTTAAAGTTTATAATGTCAACAGCAATCCAAACAAGCATACACTATGTTAACAGTATACAATATCATCTCAATGACAAATATATGCTGTTTATAGAAAACACAAGTCTATTATCATAACTATGTCAATAGCTATTGTATGAAATGTCAATAATCTTGAAAATTTAAACAAATCCTTAACTGGAAGCAGATGCATGTTCTCTTTCGTTTTTTCCAGCAGCCTTGTTGATTTCCCTCTCTTCCGATTCTAGCATCGCTGATCAACAATAAAAAATCAGCAGAAATCGAATTCAGATGAAAACAAATCCAGATCTGTTTTAATACACTAAAATCGAAGCAATATACTTAAAATTTGAATCAATTTCTTAACCTGAAGAGTTCGCTTCAACGACCGCCGATTTGGAATGCTTTTTTCTGGCTACAATTGGTGCTTCAACTTCAACTATTTCTTCGATCCTCATTTTTGGAAATTAATTGATGTAGAAAACTTAACGAAGTCTAAGATTAGGAGATGAATTGCGACGAAGGGAAGAGAAGATGCAGAATTGTAGAAGAAATTTGGGAGAGAACTCAGAGAAATGTTCGAGAGTTTTGCGGTGTGTTTTGAATACAGCTGAAACATTTTAGAACTGAAATGACAAAAATACCCCCCTGTTGACATAAACCAGAAGTTGTTGACATCGCGCGAAGATTGTGAATGGGTGGCTGAGATTGCATCTCAATTCTCAATTAGGCCCAAAAATCTCAACCTAACAGGACCCTATATAATAATTTACACTCGAGAAATTTGGCTATAATCTTATAAAAATAAGAATCAATTATTTCAGAAGTACTATAATAATACATCATAAACATCAAAACTTCATATTCTCTTCTATAAACAGAGTAACTCCGGATAAGTGATGTACATATGCTAAGACTTGGCAGAAACAGGCATATAAGGACATTTCTACTTATGTAAATTATCAACCGAGTTTAAGGTGAGTATGAAAATTTGATCGACCTTTGCATTTACCGCGGCATGTATGCTCCAACACAAAAATTTAGACAAAATCTATTCGCGTAATTCTCACATGTATCATGCTCATAACTTGAATTAATCATGCTTTAAGAATATTGAAACCTAAAACATGCTTTTCTACGGAGCAGAAAAATACCTAATTAATTCTCCAAAGAATTGAAGATGGCTACCTGCTTGTCCATGTGACGCTTTGAATACTAGACCACAAATCTTCTCTCCGGTTCCCGAACTGTACTCCAATATCAGTGTGGGCTGATCCTACTAGAATACTAGGACTTAAATAAAGAAGACAGAAGAAACCCTTTTGGGAAAAGGTGAAGAATTCGAAATCTCCTTCAGCTGCAGAATTTCGAAATTTTCAAAAATTTTAGGAATAAAAATTGTGATCATTTTGTCTCCTTTATTCTCCTATTTATATTAAGTTCCTTTTGGGCCCAGACAGGGATCTATGGAAGGTTTTGGATATGGGCTTATCCAATTTACTTTTTACTAATTAAATTGAACCCACAATTTAATATAAGTTATAATTGGAATATTACGAGCAGCCACTACGGAAGTAATATTGAACTCTCCCCATCCAAATCCGAAATTACAAGTAATCCGGGTTTCCGTTTAACTTTCATTTCCCGCGCTTAAGATAAAAATGTCCATTAATTAATTAATATCTGCTATGGACTTAATTAATTAACTTCTTATTAATTCCAAGAGTGGACTTAGCATGAAACGCTTATTTATTATTCATAGAGTAATCAAACTCCAACTAGCTAGGTTCCGAATAATAAAACCTTGTTTCGCGCTCCTCTTGAGGACATTATCAAACGAGACTCAGCTCGCGCACGATTCAATATAATAGCAATCCTAGCACCGCTAGATATTGATCACCACTACCCAATATATTAGGATCATTGAGTTACGAAAAATCCGCACCATTTGATAAGTCAAAGTAATGCATAATCAATACCGTATGATCAATGCTAACCTACATTGATTAAGAAAAAAATATTTATCAAGACCTCGCCTTTCAGTAGATAGCATAAGGGCAAGTCTTGCTGTTAGATCCGTTCAGTGCTATACCACACTAATGTCATCTTATTTTAGTAAGGCTTAGAAATATGCGGACTGACATTACAACCTTTCTCGATGGATAGTCAAATTCCAACTAGGTTGTGAAATTTATCTTTTTCTTTGTTTAGAACTGACCGTGTTACCTTAAAGTGGACGACGCCCACAACCGGTCTACTAAAACAAAGACTTAGACTTTGTTAAGTTAACTTATACATTTAAACATGCATCAACATCCATTAAATGTAAAACATAACAACATTATGAGAAAAATAATCTGTTTTATTCATTGGAAAATAAAATAAGAGTTTTACAGTATTCAATCACTCGAAACGTGATTTCTAGTATACAAACTCTAACACAACATACTAGGAGCCTTCGTGCGCAACAACATCATCATAACAGAGGCAGACGACCTATCTCCGATGTACATGGTCGACGCTCCTGGCCTGTTCGATATACCCTTCTTCGTCCGCACAAACGTGGTATACTACCGAGAAGGAGTCCCTCAGTTCTACCCGATGGGAGAAGCCCTGGTGGAAGGGCACAACAGGGTCAGGAGGGGCAAGCTGGGCAAATTGAACAAGCGCAAAGGCTGAGGCAAGAAAGTCTAGAGAGGCCAGTAACCGAACTAGCGGAGGAGAACAGACAATCACGGGCAGAGATGACAAAGCTGACAACCCTGATGGAGAGCATACTGAAGGAATTAGCGAGAGGAAAAGAAAGCACAGGAGCTGGAACAAGTAGCCATGGAGGCCAGAACAATGAACCCACAGAACCAGAGGAAGAAGAAGGTGGTGAACCAGAGGAGGCAGAAGACAACCAACCGGAATCCACTGAAGAGGAACTAAAGGAACCACCTGCACAAACCCCTGCGCCAAGGAGGAGCAGGAGGAATGTCTGATCGATCCCTCCCCCCAAACTGACCAGTTAGTTTTCTTTTTAATTTTTAGTTTTCTTTTATTTCTGTTTTTTTCGTTACTTTTGTTGTATAGGTAGAATTATATGTGTATTTAATGTGAGCAAACCCCATTTCATAACACTTAGCCTATCCAATAGTCTAAGTGTGAGAAGTAAAATGTTTGCTACTACTTCGGTGCATGTGTTTTGTTTATGTTTTTTTTTGTGTGTTCTGTCATAAGCATGTTAACTCACCCTTAGCCTACTTCGTAGTCTAAGTGTGAGGAGTTTATATGTTTATATATCATGTTTTGTAATATTCTGTTCTGTTTTGTCAAATCTATGTATACATATAAAACTCTCAAACTTAGCCTATTGCATAGTCTAAGTGTGAGAAGTTTTTGGATATAATATGTGTTTGTTATAAATGTGTGTCTGTCATACTAGCCATTCCCATTTTTCACTTCACAGCCCGTATCTAGGCAGACACTTGTGAAGGGAGAGGGGGGAGCAAATGGCCAGTATGACATGTATATATGTGTTATTTGAGTCAGTGCATGTTAGTATTTTTAAGGTTTGTTTAGGTCTAGGAATTATTTGTTTTTTTTATGAATGGGCTTAAAACTCAACTGCCTCGAACTGACGGTGAGGGGAATTGAGGGAGATAAAGCATGCCGAAACACAGAAACCACCCCCTCCAATAACCCCTAGTCAGTATAGATGATGCAAGTATGAAGGAATAACCAATCCCTTAGGTCAGACGCGAAAGCCCTCTTAAAAATGGTGAGTTAGAAGCCTAAAGTGGGACTACTTCCCACTAAACACAGAAAAAAAGAAGAGTGGCTAGCACATGATGTATAGGGAAAAGTGACCGCGTGTAGCAAACCCTAAAGGCAGTAGGAAACCCCCCCCCCCCCAAAAAAAAACCTACCCTTAGAGCCCCATTTTCTAACCTGATCTATACCCCGAAACAACCCATCACCCATCAGCCACTGGAACTGTGTGTATGCAAGGCATAAGGCGAGGAGGCAACTGCCCAGGAGGACATACAAAAGGAACAAGCTGAAGAAAAGAAAAGCAAAGAAAGAAGGAGAAAAGCAATTTGGAAAAAAATTCTAGGTCCAAATATAAGAAGGAATAAGGGTGGCAAAGCCACACAAAAGAAAATCGAAGAAAATGGTCGCAGACAATTGACTACAAAAAGAGAAAGGAGGAAAAAGGAATAAGGGTGGCGAACCCACAAGGAAGCTACTGACCAGTTGGAAACCAATGTCAGAATTGTCCCGCCAAAGAAGAAGCTCTGGCCAGAAGCCTAAATGCACGCAGTTCTCCCACATCAAAATAAATAGTTAGTTTCTGAACCTTAGAGCCTTAGGAATCACCACCCCAAACATTACAAACCAATAGCCCCGTTACAAGCCTTAAAGACCTTCAGGAGCTGCACGTGAGATCTTAGTCTGAAACATCTGTGGTTCAGCATTGAGAGAAAACAGTCTTAACATCCCCTGTGAGGAATGAGTGACTGAGTGAACCCAGTGTTTGGCCTAGGATTGGGTGATCCTGACAAGCGGATGTACTGACTGGGGAGGAAAAGGGGGGCGGCGGAAGTTCAAGGCTGCCTAAGGCCGGATTGCACCTGATCTCAAGGGGAGGGATGGTTGAAAATATAGCCTGTTCTATGTGTTTAAATTATTTATATGTGTTATGCGTTTGTGTCATTGTTTTTTTTTTTTTTCTTTGCGACAGAGTCTTAAGTCTAGTTAGGTAGAGTCGGTCAGGGGGAGTAACCAGGCTCGAATTCAACTTATTTCTTTTTTATTTGTCTTCACGCTTGAGGACAAGCATGTAGTAAGTGTGAGCAGTTTGATAAGTCGTATTCTAAGCCTTGGTTATTGGTCAGTATGTCGTGAATTGCATGTATTATCTGCAAAACAGTTGCTCAAGTGTACAGGATTAAGGGATCCAAGTCAGTAGGAGACGATTCAGGCGACGCAAGTGAAAAGAGCGCTAGAAGGGTGCAATACTGACCAGGATACATGCCAGAGAAAAGACTCGAGATGGAGAAGAAGGATAGTTGGGATGATCATTAACAAGGGCAGAAAAGTCAAATCGTGAAGGAAGTCTACCCTAAAAGTAAGGGCAAGCCTCCCTATAAAAGAAGCCACTTGGAGAGAGAGAAAGAGTTCGGTTCTCAGTTCGCAAGCTCTCGGTTCTCATACACACTTTGTAGAATTCTCTCTAGAAGATCAGTCCTTCAGCATTATCCAATCTCTCGTTCCTCGCCACAGCTATGGTCACTTGACGTCCAAGAGTCTGCCGGAGAAATCATCGTTCTACCGTCCCAGCCAGTTTGCCGTAGTAGTATAGCAGTATCATCGCCCGGAGTGGCAATACAATCGTTATTTTGCTTTCTAGTTTAATCTTTACCTGTTTTCGTCGTTGGATTTGTTGCAAACAATTTATCGTTGTTCCCTTTTGAAGTACTTTGCGAAGATCCAAACGTTTAAGTAGGGGTGAGCAAAAAAACCGAAAACCGAATATCCGAACCGAACCAAATCGAAAATTTGAAATTCGGTTCGGTTTTTTCGGTTTTTCGGTTCGGTTCGGTTTTAAAATTGCAAAAATTTCAGTTTTTCGGTTCGGTTCGGTTCGGACGAAAAAAAAAACCGAAAAACCGAATTATATTTAATATAAATATATTTAAATATTATTTATATATAACTCTAACCCTAATAGAATTCTGCCTCTCCGCCTCCTTTGTCAATCTCTCTGCCTCCGTTCTCAATTCCGTTTTCCACTCTAAATCTGTAACCCTAAAGGCTAAATTTCACTAACTCTAAGCCTCCAACTTGTCTCCTATCTCTGTTCTAGCCCATCGCCTCAAGCCATCCACGCCGTCTCCGCCCTCCAGCAGTGCAGCCGTGCTCCAGCCATCTACACCGCCTTCCGCCGTGCTCCAGCCATCCACGCCGTCTTCAGAAGAAGGTAAAAACTAGACTTGTCTATTTTCTTCACAGCTCTCAAATTAGTGGTCAAAATTAAAATACCTAAGTTTTTGTGTTTAGGCATTAATGTGTTCTTCAGAGGATAAGTATTTGGATCTGTAAACTTTGATATTTAAAGATGATTATTGCAAGTATTGAAGCTGAATTCATATGCTTAAATTAAGTGTTGTGATATTTAAAAATTGGATGCCCCTAATCATCCAGATCTGTTGTCCAAGATTCAAATTTTTTTTTTCTCTAATTTTCTACTGTTCAGTACCATTTCTTATACATTTATATATTCTCTCCTTCATTGTTAATAACTTATGGGATTATTTTGTACTCCCTCCGTCCCAAGGAAGATGACCCCTTTCTTGGGCGGCACGGGATTTTATGCAACTTTATTTTGTGTGTTAAATGAAGAGAGTAAAGTAAGAGAGAGGGGATAAAGTAGAGATAAAGGGGTTTCCATTTTAAGTAATGGGTCATCTTGATTGGGACAAACCAAAAAGGAAAGTGGGTCATCTTTAATGGGACGGAGGGAGTATTACAGATTTTACAAAGTTGATTCAAAGCTTATGATAAAAACTATGGCCAAAGCTCATCCGTGGAACAGAGAGGATTGAAGACTTCGGAATGGACTACATTGTTATTTGTTATAATTTGTTGTATTTTGATTAGATATCATGAAACTCTTTATTTTATGTTTCTGCCTAAATATTTATTTTTGTTGGTTGATGGATGTTTATGATTTTTTGTGTTATTTTTCGGTTTTAAAGTTTTAGGCTTTTTTAAATCGTATAAAATTTCAGTTTTTCGGTTTAGTTCGGTTTTTAAAGTTCGGTTTTCGGTTTTTCGGATTTCGGTTTTGGTTCGGTTTTGATTTTAGCCTAAATTCGGTTTTTCGGGTTCGGTTCGGTTTGGGCAAAAAACCGAACCGAAATCCGAATGCTCACCCCTACGTTTAAGTTATGAATTTTCTATTTCGTATGTCGCTTTGGTTCGAGTTTGCTTCATTCTGCCTAGGAAAGTTAGATCTAGTCGTTGCTTTTAATTTCTAAGTGTTTTCTTATCTGGAGTTGTTGATCTAAGGTTGTAGTTATGTTTCAGTCTAATTTTCGTGCATGAGTCTTTTGTTCTGCATTGTAATCACCACCTTGCATGTTAGTCAGTAGAGGTAAACTGCAGTTCCGCCGTTCATCTTAAGTTTGAGCATTTTAATAAATGAATCTTGAGTTTGAAGTTATGAATCTGAGTTTAGTCATGGAGTTTGTGTTCATATGATTTCTGTTAATACTTGGTGAAGAAGAAAACGTCAAAGTCAACTATTGCCTTGGACCACTTTTACTTTTTAAGTTACTTTTGCTTTTGTCTCTCACTTTTCAGTTGTACCTTCCAGACCTATCAGAAAGCCAACCAGCCACTAGATATGTCTTGTTGTCTAAATTTCCTCTTTTAGTAACTGTCTACTTTTCACATGCCTCTGAGATACCGTGTCCCCTATTTTCACGAATACAACCACATGCCTGTTATTTTCACGCCTACTAGTCAGTAGAGTACCATCTTTATTTCTCACCTTGGTAAAATCCCAACCCCAAAAGCGTGGTAGCTAACCAAAAACACCCAGGAATGTCACCACAGTTATCCGAACGTGTCCATCCTTGTGGGATTCGACCCCTTACCTGCATTATACTAAACAGTAGAAGTGGGTTGAGGAAATTTGTTTGATACCAGGCTCCGGTTATCGTGCCAACGACTCAACTGGGTCGGGAATCTTATCCTGATCAGTTGGATATACCCTTGCATTTACACACGTTGACCGAGAGAAAAACCTACACTTTCATTGACCGTCGAGAATTGACGGTGCCGTAAAAAAAGGATGCAACCGATATCATTTTTTATTTGTTTTGGACTTGATTTTTGAAAAGTGAATGTTCTGGACCAAAATCATAAATCGGCCACATGTAAGGACCAAAAGAGGATTATACTCTTCCTAAAATGAAAACATCATCTTCTTTTTAATCTATGTTATTTTATTCTCACCTCATTAACCCACAAAACAACATTACATAAAATCACGTGTCAAAAAACAATTGTTTCATTTTTAATGAGACGTATGGAGTATTAATTTTATAATTAAATAGGTGTGGTGTGAGTTAGTGAAATATGAAGTCCGTTAAAAAATAATAAAACTAATTAATTGAGACCAGACGAAAAAGCAAATTAGTGTCTATGAATGAAGACGCATGGAGTATTATATTTTCATCTAAAAGCAAATTTGTTTCTATGCATAGATTGACGATTTTCACTCATTTGCTATAATTCCCAATAAGTAATCCGTACACATAACTTAGAATGTAACTTAGCATATAACTTACCACATAACTTAGCATGCTCATATCACAATACATGACACATTAAACAACAAAATTGTCTCACTTCTCAAGCCTACCCACTATTTTCTATCACCCTAAGGCATGCTCCTACAGTTCAAAGTGCAATCATGGCCACCACTTGGGTAGAGGACATAAGAGAGGCTCACCCTTGTAGCTAATATCTTCTCTTGCCCAACAATTATGAGCGAAGTTATCCAACATATTCAACAAAAAATTGTAGCTCAATCGCGAATCGCACATAAGAGGCACCCGGTGCAGCCTATTCACCAGTGCTCGAAATCATTTTGGGAATCAGCTTGTTCGGAAAGCTTTCTATCACCAAAGTGGCATCCTGATGGAGAGAGTTCGATTGTCCGTTTATTTCAGTCCAATCACAATCAGCAACCTTGTTTCTTAAGCAGTTCCTTTCTGAAGTTCGACAATCCAGATCTACACTAATAGCCATCGATAGACTTGGCTTCATAAAACATATCATCACCAAGTCCATAAACGCAACTAACGCAGTCATTCAATTCGAGTTTTGATGCTTCACTGTTGTATTCATGTTCGTTACTGAGGGGGTGTTTGAGCAACTCTTTTTTGTATCTTGAATAATTAAATATCTTACGAACCCTTGATTATTTTTTAGTACTTCCAACTGGAGAAATGTTCTGTATTCTCCCTAGTTTGTGGATCCTTACATAAGTTAGGAGATAATGTTTTTAAAATGAGCCCAAAAACAGACCAAATTTGTGGAAATCCAGTTTCCGAATCCTAACTCTAATTTTTTCCAACTTTGAAGGCCCTTAACCTCTTTGCTCAATCTCCGTTCTGTTCGCTTCAAACTGGGGAACGAACCTTGTTATCTAGTTTCTGAAGCATCCACTTGAGCGCCTCCCAAAGTTCGAAATGACCTGTGTATGCATGGCCTTGAATGTAGCCGAGCAGCCAAAAGATTATGGAAACCTTGTGAACCCAACTATTATAAATTTAAGTACCCAACTTTGAGAAGGCATAGCTCCCTCATTTGAACTCCGAATAAAGTGAATCCGACTGGAAAATAAACCTTTGGCTTTGCCATAACTGCCAAAATCTTGATGAGTGGCCTTTAAGGCTAAGTCCCTCCGTTCCCTTTGAAGTGAGCTTGGAAAGGTGGGGTGGGCGTTTACATACACATAGATATTCACGATAATACGTAGTGATAATTTCTTTGCTGGTGGGAACAGCAACAACAACAACAGCAACGTAATAAGATCTTTCTTCGCTGCCGCCACTTCAATGGTGGCACTGCAGACGACCTCAAGGGCCACAACTCTGGCCAAGAAATTCAAGGATTTGAATTCCAAACCTTTGGAAGTGGGCCGGAATGACACATCGGACTTCCATCACGTGGGTAGGCAAGAGAAGAAATAAAGAGATAAATCCATCATCGGCTTGGGTTCGCTCTGATATTATATTAGAAATGCGCCACTCACCCCTTAAAAGGCCTCATAAGGGGGAGGGTTATCCATCCTTATATAGAAGAGATAGGATCATCACCAAGCCGATGTGGGACAAGATATTAGAATTTTAACAAAACAAAAGATGTTATGTGTAGAACGTCATAGAGATTAGTCTCTGTGTCGACACTAAGTCCTCCAAGAAATTATGGGAGGCACTCGAGAAGAACCGCGTCGATAATGGTTGCTATATATGAAGAAGAATGTAGTCCGAAAGTTATGGACTAGAAGATGGCTGGTTTTTGGAACATTGTTATTTGAGGGATGTAAAATAATTTGTCAAATGTCAATCAAAAGGAGGGTCCTATCTATGATACAATTCCATTCTTTAATTTACCACTTTTGTCTATTATTTGGGATGCATTAAGCATACTGGCAGGGGACCTGCTCTCCTCACTCCCTTTTGTAGAATCCAGCATGTAAAACATCAATACGACTTTGCTGATTGCTCTTTCTCGAGCTCTTTCCTTTTCTCGTCACACTAGCCAAAGGCAATAGCTAAGGTCGACAACGATCACATTGCAGTAGAGACCATGATAGCAATGCATCAAAAAAATTAGCAAAGATCTTCCAAAAATCAGATGCACTTAGTTGTAAGTATATATACATCATAAAATTCAAACATGCATAATCTCTTTCTCGAGCCCTTCCCTTTTTCAATAGTCGTGCCATATTTTGTCTAGAAACATCAACACTCAGTCAACACTCAGTCACACTAGCCAAAGGCAATAAGCTAAGGTCGACAATGAAAGATGATGACAAAGACCATGACAGCAATACATCATAGAACAGAGTAATATCTATCGCGAAGCTACTAAAACACTTTCAGAATCCTAATCAAACAACAATAAACTCCGAAATTTGAGCTTACTAGTCTTAAAGTAACAACTCCATCGTCTAACTAACATGCTAAAGAGACATAAGCATACCTATTTATTGGCTCAGAAAGGGAGAGGAAGGCCCAAATCATTCATTAATCTGTCTAGCTCAACATCTACCTCTTCGGGTACCAAACGAAGTCATCTTGGGAAGATCACGTAAACTGAGAAACTTAAGATTATGCAGATGATTAATATCCTTTGGCAACTCTAGTAATTCTGGGCGCTTCCATAATTTGAGTTCCTCCAAAGCAGTAAGGTGCCGCAGCATTCCTTCTGGTAAACATCTCATTGTCCGACTACTCTCTAGACATAAACTTGTAAGCTCCTTTAAGGCTTCCGGACCTTCTCTTGTGAAAGAGATCTCTTTTGCATTCTCAATTGAAATAAAGGAGAATACAATGAAATAGAATTACTCACCAACTTTATATACTCTCTGCAAATCTGTTTCTGTTTACATCTTCTTCATCTTGTAGAAAGATGTCAATTGAAGACAGTATTAAAACCATAGTTAAGTTCGATATGATTACATAAATCAACAAAAAATAGTTGAGTTAGTTTGGAGAAATATCGATGCTGCGAACGTGGGCAATCTTGTGCCAATCCTCTCCACTTCCTTTTTGACATCGCCTTCCCAGCTGTGGGCATGCAATGATGCTTAGCCTTTTCAGATTTGGCAGAGCTGGAATCGACATAACCTTTGGACAACATATAAGATAGAGTGAATTAAGAGATGGTAGCTGATCTGGGAGTGATTCGAGCTCGGGAAGAACAATTAGGTAAAGCGAAATGAGCTGCTGAAAGGCTTGAGGCAAGCGAGTCATATTGGGAAGATCATGTAAAAGGAGGAACTTAAGATTATGGAGATGTTTAATATCCTCTGGTAGCTCTACAAACTCTCGGCAATTCACTATCAGGAGGATATTCAGAGCAGTAAGGTGCCTCAACATCCCTTCTGGTAAAGATCTCATTGTTTGACAACTGTATAGATTTAATCGGGTAAGCTCTTTGAAGGCTTGCAGACCTTCTCTTGTCACAGAAATCTCTTTTACACCCGTCATTGTCAGTGTTCGGAGCTTACTGAACTTTTCCAGTGTTTCTATTGGGAAACAAGTCAGGCTCTTCTCAAATTCCAGACTGAGACACCTAGGAATGTCCTGCTCAGATAATAAACCCAAAGTTGAGCTACTGCATCTTAGTTCCTCCAACTTTTGAAGGGATGATAGTGGTCGCAGTACTAATGAATAACAACGCTCAATCAACAGAGTTTCGAGATTTGGGAATGCTTCTTTACTCTTAAGCTCCTTTGAGAGTCCCTTCAGATTAGGGAGATTAGTTAAATGCAATTCTTTCAAAGCTGGGAACTGTATCTTTACTGGGTGTCCACTCCCAACTTCTTCTTCAATAATATACTCCACCCCCATATTCTTTAAATACAACTTCTCAAGATGAGGTAACTCTCCCAGTTTTGGAAAACACCTAATATTTTCACAATCACTCATGTTAATCTTAACTATTTTTCTCAGAGTTGAACTTTCCATCCAACCTGGAATATATCTACCACTGTAGCCTTTTATATAAAGAGATTCAAGATTGGGGTGAGGTTCAAGTGCTTCCAACACCATTTCATCAATTTCATCCTCTAACTTGTATAAATCATTTCTTTTCCATGACAACCTCAACTCTCAAAGATTGTTTTTCTCTGCAATCTTTGCTCTCTTTGCATCCATATGGTCTTTTACTCTCTCCAGATGCTTAATCTCGAGCCTTCCACCGAGGTTCAAGCATTCCAGTTCCCCAAGTTGGTTATCTCTCTTGAGACCCACAACAAACATACTCAATATTTTTAGGCCTTTTAATTCTCTCATTTTAGATGGCATCTTACACAGTGAATCACACTTCCACAAACATAGATGCCGGAGATTATGTAAGGATGTGAGCTTCTTAGGCAAACTCACAAGCCTAACACAATAGTCCAAGTTGAGGGTTTGCAAGTTCCAAAGAGTACATAACAAGTTGGGGAGAGTGTGAATTTCAGAACGAGACAAATTTAAGTATCGCAAATGTTTAAGGTTTCCGATAGAAGGAGGTAAATCTTTTATTGCTAGACCAGTTGCATTTATTACTCTTAAACTTGTGAGCTCCAGGATGGAAGTAATCTTCATATCTTGGTGAAAAGTTTTAGGAAACAATGCATATTTTCCTAGCAAATTTACCTCGCGGATAGTTGACGCACTTGCGAGATTTCCTACACTTTGTACTCTAGGAACTTTGTCAAGCTAAGCAATCGATTTTTCAGCTTAGAATTGAAGTGAAGATATAAGCTCCAAGGGTGAGCCTCTTTCCCTTCATTTCTTTATGATGTTTTGAAGCCATAGCCCAAATGGGTGGTGCCATGTCCTAGGAATAATATGTAGTGGAGAATAACATAACATCAAAATATCTTAAGATATTTCACCGAACAATATGTTATTCTACCAAACACAACACCTTAAGATAACAAAGAATAAGATAAGCAGAAATGAAGGTCTAGTACAAGATAACTCAGCAGAATAACTGCAAATCTCTAAACATTGTAGCATACAGATTCAAGATAGAAAATCACCAAATTACTAAAATCTTAGTTAAGCTCGATTTGTTTTACATAGAATCAATAAAAAATAGATAAATTATACTGGAAGAACATCAATGCGTCGAACGTGGGCAATCTTGTGCCAGTCCCTTTCTTACATCGCCTTTCTAGTTGTGGGCAACTACAGAGTGTTAGGTCTTTCAGACTTTTAGAGTTGGCAGAGCTGGAATCGATACAACCTCTGTGAAGATGATAATAAATAGAAAGTGAAGAGAGTAAGTAAGTGAGAATATTATAGAAGAGAGTCGTATCTACGTTATTTTCTTATTTACTTTACTTTCTCTCCACTTTAACTATTTCTTATAATTTTTCCTAAACACGTGACGGAGGCAGTTTATCATAATCACAATGGAGGAAATCTCTCTAAGAAGTGACATATTTCACAATTCACATCAAATATGTAACCAAGATTTTTATTGAGAATATCACCTATATATTTCTATATGTGAAATGTACATTCAAACATAGCAGCATCATTCCTATCATATACTATGAAATAATCCAAGTACAAGCACACAATAAGAATCTTGCTAACAAATACAAAAAGTTGAGCAACACAGAAGTTCACCCACAAATACAAATAGAATTATTCACCAACTTCATATACTTTCTCCAAAGCTATTTCTGGTACATCTTCTTCACCTTGAAGAAAGATGTCAATTGAAAACAGAGTATTAAAACCATAGTCTAGCTCGATTTGTTTTAACAAAAATTAGTCGAGTTACGTTGAAGAAATATTGATGCTGCGAACGTGGGCAATCTTGGGCCAATCCTCTCCATTTCCTCTCTGACATCACCTTTCCAGTTGTGGGCAACAACGGACTGTTAGCTGTTTCAGATTTGGCAGCTGGAATCGATACAACCTTTGGGCAGTCTACAACAACGAATCCAGTAAGAGATGGTAGCTGATCTGGGAGTGATTCCAGCTCAGGAAGATCCTCTAGGTGTAGATTAGTGAGGTGCTCACTATGAAAAATAAAGAAACAGACAAAAGTAAAAGTGAGAGTTAGTATATTGTATGTAAACAACAAAATAAAATAAAGAAGAATACATTGAAATACAATTACTCACCATCTTTGTAATCTTTCTCCATTGCTGTTTCTGTTACATCTTCTTAATCTTGAAGAATGATGTCACCACATATTACATAAAATCAACAAAAAATAGTTGAGTTACTTTGAAAAATTATAGATGTTGCGAACGTGGGAAATCTTGTGCCAATCCTCTCCAGTTCCTCTCTGACATCGCCTTTCCAGCTGTGGGCAACCGGTGACTCTTAGCTCTTTCAGATTTGGCATATCAGGAATCGATACAACCTTTGGGCAGTTCATAACAGTGAGTCTATAAAGAGATGGTAGATGATCTGGGAGTGATTCCAGCTCAGGAAGATCATGTAGGTATAGATCAGTGAGGCGCTGAAAGGCTTGAGGCAAGCGCGTTATCTTGTGTAGAGCAAATAACGTGAGACTCTTAAGATTATGCAGATGTTTAATACCCTTGGGCAGCTCTGGTAATTCTGGGCAATTCCATATGTTGAGGTCCTCCAAAGCAGTAAGGTGCCGCAACATCCCTTCTGATAAACATCTCATTGTCCGACAACTCTGTAGACATAACCTTGTAAGCTCTTTTAAGGCTTCCATACCTTCTCTTGTGAAAGAGATCTCTTTTGCATTCTCAATTGTCAATGAACGCAACTTACTAAACTTTTTCAGCGCTTCTATTGGGAAACATGTCAGGTTCTCTTCAATTTCGATTGACAGATGACTAAGAATGTCGAGCTCAGATAATAAAGCCAAATCTGAGCTTCTACATGCTAGCCACATCAACTTTCCGAGGGACGAGAGTGATGGCAATACTAATGAAGAGCAACGCTTGATATTTAGGATTTCCAGAATTGTGAATGCTTCTTTACTACTCTGTTGCTCCTTTGAGAATCCCTTAAGATTTGGGAGATCAATTAAAACCAGTTTTTTCAGAGCCACGAACAGTATCTTTACTGGATGACCACTGCCAACTTCTTCTTCTTCAATAATATATTCTACCCCCACATTCTTTAAAAACAGATTCTCAAGATGGGGCAACTCTCCCAGTTTTGAAAAATGCCTAATATTTTCGCAATCAGTTATACGAATCTCAACTATTTTTCTCAGCGTTGAATTTTCAATCCAACATGGAAGATATCTACCTCCGAAGCCTTGTATATAAAGACATTCAAGATTGGGGTGAGGTTCAAGTGCTTCCAACACCCTTTCATCAACTTCCTCGTTTAGCTTGGATAAAGCATTTCTTTCCCATGACAACCTCAACTCTCGAAGATTGTTTTTCTCAGCAATCTTTGTTTTCTGTGCACCCATATGGTCTTTTACTCTCTCCAGATGCCTAATCTCGAGCCTTCCACTAAGGTTCAAGAATTCCAGTTCCTCAAGTTGATTATCTCTCTTGAGACCCACTACAAACAAACTCAATGTTTTCAAGCCATTTAGCTCTCTCATTTTAGATGGCATTTCAGACAACGACTCGCATTCCCACAAACATAGATGTCGGAGATTACGTAAGGACGTGAGCTTCTTAGGCAAAGCCACAAGTCTGTCACAGTAATCCAAATTTAGGGTTTGCAAATTCCAAAGAGTACATAACGAGTGTGGGAGAGTGCGAATTTTAGAATGAGACAAATTCAAGTATCGCAAATGTTTAAGATTGCCGATGGAAGGAGGCAAATCTTGTACTATGCTACGAGGGGCATTTAACACTCTTAAACTTGTGAACTCCAAGATGGAAGTAATGTTCATATCTTGCTGAAAAGATTTAGGAAACACAAGAGTTTTGTGTAGCAAATTTACCTCGCGTATAGTTGATGCACTTGCTAGATTTCTTTCACTTTGTACTCCGGGAACTTTGTTCTCCATAATTGACTCTGCCAGATCATGAACGAGATCATGCATACTGATATTTTCATACTCATTTACTTGTAGAAGAGATCTGAGTAGTAGCTCATTACATATTTGATTTCCAACATCTTCCACTTGAAGAGTCCCCTTTGATGAAATGTAGCCATGAGCAATCCATCGAAGGATCAGTCGTTCCTTTTTAATATACTCGTCCTTAGGAAAGGCTGCAAAATATGCAAAGCATTGCCTGAGCTCCAAGGGAAGATGATGATAGCTCAACCTCAAAGCTGGCACTATCAAACTCTCTTCTGCCGACAACTTCCATATCTCACTGTCTCTCACATGTAACCATTCCTCTTCTCTCCTCTTAAACCGTAGGATTCCTCCGAGCGTTGTAGCAGCGAGGGGCACTCCAGCACATTTCTTCATGATCTGTTTCCCAATTATTTCCAGCTGCAAAGACACCTCTTCATCTGCTTCAAAGGCACACCGCCGCATCAGTGCCCAACAATGCTCATCTGACAACCCCTCGAGGCAATGACATTGAAGTGTTCTCATGATATCAGCAACTTTCTTCTGGCGCGTGGTAACAACAACGGATGAACCAGTTGAGCCACATGATAGAACATCTCTCAGCTCAAACCATTTATCTTGGTTGTCGTTCCAAACATCATCCATCACAATCAAATATCTTTTTTTGCTCAACAATTGCCAAAGGTGACGCTCTGCAGCATCCAAGTGTTGCAGATCCGAAGCTTTTCCACTCCCCTCCGTGGCAGATTCAATCATGGCCTTCACCAAAGTCTTCATCTCAAAATTATCAGACACACAAACCCAAATCCTTAGATCAAAGTGCTCTTTCACTTGGGGATCGTTGAAGACTAGTTGAGCGAGAGTGGTCTTCCCAAGGCCGCCAACACCTATGATTGGCAGCACGGACATCTCTTGTATATCCTTCACGTCATTCACCAAAATCTTCACAATCTTGTCTTTATCTTCTTCTCTGCCTTGAATCTTATCGGACTGGTTCAACAGGGAAGCCGTCTCGCGTGAGGCAAGTGAAACTTCTCTTGGCCTATCAAGAGACAACTCACGGAGATGAAACTTAGCACGCTCCACCGCAACAGCCTCCACTTTCTCGTTGACCTGCTTCATCCTCCTTGCGATGTTGTGGCGATACAATAATTTCTTGAGACTGTAGCGGCTGAGTTTGGAATGAGAGTGGTTGAATTTGGAGACATGAGTGCTGCACTCATCTAAAATGTCATCAATCTCATAAGCAAGAGCGGTGAGCTTCTGCAGCCAGTTTCGAATTGGCTTGCTCTCGATTTGCTTGTCTTCGGCATCCTCCAGCACAGCTTGGATGGTGGTGAGAGTGCTGCAGAGCTTCTTCATCTCATCATCGACGCCTAAGATCAGTCCGATCTCCTCCTTGATAAGAGAGCTTAGATTATCAAGAACGAGTTGAAGAAATGCCTCTGCCATTATGAAACAGCAATAGTTAACTTTTCTTCTTCTGATAGCCAAATGAGAAATTTGAGAGGACTTTGTGTTTATGTTAGCAAGAATAGAATTGTTCAAGCTTAAAAAGTATACTTTGTAGAAGTAAAGGACTTGGGCCACATGATGATTATCCATATGTATTATAATATTATATGAATTTTACAAATTCATATCCATTCATTTGATGCTATGATCCGAATGACCCTCTTAATGATTTTTCATATTTATTGGTTTCAATTGGACAGCATTGCATTACTATTCTACAATAATTTAAAGTGGAATTATTCTCTCACCACTTAGTAGCCCAGATAATTGCAACTACATATATTTGGGTTTCGACAATATAAGATTGTGATATATGCATAATTCAATATTAAGCAGAACACAACTAATATACGGATGTCAGTTTTATATTACATGGAAGTCGTTTTTGGTTCATTTTAGAAATGATGGCCTAAGAGCATCCCCAATGGTGCTTAGGCCAGCCATAGGCCAGCCATTCTCTCCTCTGCCATGTCAGCAACACTAAAAAAACCACCTGCCACGTCAGATTTAGGCCACCCATAGACCAGCCGCAATAAAAATAATTCAAAATATACTACATTTACGGAATTAAAATTGCGATATACGGAATTAAATTTACTACACATATACGGGAAAAATAATCTATTCCATTAAAAAAAACGTACTAAGATTTAAAAAAAAAAGTACATGATTTTTTTTTAAAAAAAAGGGCTTCAACAAACGAGCCCCGCCACTCTCTACTCCTCATAGCCGTCGCCGTCGTCCTCGTCGTCGTCGCCGCCGCCTCCACCCGTGGTATCTGAGCCCACGTCGGAAAGTGACCTCGCGATCTCTAAATCAGCACGCATGCTCTCGAGCATCTCGTAAAGAAACCTCTTCTCCGTGGGGTCAGTGGCGTTCTTCCACTCTCGGAAGACCTGTAACATCTGAGCCCGCGTTTGGTTACGCGAATGGAGAGTGTACTCGAGTGGGGCGGCTGGGAGGGCGGAGGACTGGACCTCGCGGGGCGATAGGGGGATCCGCCCCTCGCAGCCCGCTGCGCCCGCTTGTGTCCAACCGGGCGGGGGCGACCAGTAAATGAAGGAGGGGATGGAAACTCCTCAGCATCCGGGGGGAGGTCGTGGGATCCGCCGCTGCTGCCGCTGTTGTCGCCGCTATAGTTAAGTCGCTGCTTCTTCGGCCACCCAGCGTCGCACCCAGCCCGGAACTTCTCGGAGTCCTTCAACAACAAGAAGCACTCCCAGAAGGTGAACTCCTTATACTTCCCCTCCAAGGGGAACTGACTCGCGGCGATCCTCCGGGCGTCGTCCTCAGTCTGCCCACTTCTGAGCTGACGGAGGGCGTTGGCGTACAAATTCGCAAAACGGCCCACCGCGGCCCTGGTGCGCTCCCACCCTTTCCGGACCTCCTGTTGCTGTAGTCCTTCCCGTGCGGGCAGTGGCTCTTATAGGCAGCCCTGATCTTCGCCCACATGTTGACGACCCGCTGGTTGTTCGCAACCAGTGGATCGTCGCACACCTCCAACCACCCCTTGGCCACCGCGGCGTACTCATCCTCCGTCCACTTCCTCCGGCCAGTGGCAGCGGGCTGCGATGACTCGCCGACCGCCTTGCCCTTCCCCTTCCCCCTCGTCTTCTTCTTCGGCGCGGCCGGCGTCGCTGGAACGGGAGTATCATCGTCCTCGAGATCGATCCCCATATCATGCAATGACAGAAGGTCATCGCCAGAGAACTGCGTCTCCACCGGGGTCGACGTGTGAGACGAAGCCGTCAAAAAATCAAGCGAGGGCCGATATACCGCGTCCCCTCCCGGTGACCCCTGCACCCCCCCCCCCCCCCCCCCGGCATCCTGGGATGCATACCGTGCGGCATCCCCCCCCGCCACATCATCCCCATCATCTGCTGCAGTATCTGCTGCATCTGGGGCATACCCCCCCACCCGGGCGCTGACTGCCCGCCGCTCCCCTGCCCGCCGCCCGGCATCCCCCACGGCATACCCCCTGGCATACCCCCTGGTTCCCCCCCATCGCCCCCCCCGGCGCACCAGCCATCATCCCCATCATCTGATTCCAAGGGATGTTAAATCCCGGGCCCATCTGCCCCCATTCAGATCCCACGGGTACTGTGGGAGTCTGAGAGCCGCTCGTCGCCGGACTGGACTCGTTGTTGTGATCCATCACTCGATGATGCTCTTGAATAGAAAGTTAGAGAGAGAGAAAACTCGTTAAAACAAGCGGTGCAAATGAAAATGAAATGAAAATCGCGTTTATATATGATTTAAAAAAAATAATAATAATAAAATTCGAAAATCGGCGCTGGCCGATCGGGCCTCCACAATGGCGGCTAGCCGATCGGCTAGCGCTTCGGCCAGCGACGAGCGATCGGCCAGCCCACGCCGATCCGCTCGCCGAAATCGCGTTTGCGGATTGCAATGGTTCAGCTAGCCGATCGGCTAGCGCGACGAATCGGCTAGCCGGTCGCTAGCCGACCATTGCGGATGCTCTAAAACAATAAAAATTTGACCTATGTATTACTCGCTCTGTCCTGTAAAGTGGTAGAGATGTTGAAAGAAAAATGATTAAAATATTTTTAGTAGAAAACGAGACACTTTTTATTATAGAGAAAAGATTTGCCAAAAAAGAGACTATTTTTAGGGACGGATCAAAATGGAAAAAGAAACTATTTCTATAGGACGGTGGAATATTAAAATCCAAATTTTATACAATGAACTAAAATGACATTTGTGTTATCAAAAAAGTGACAGCAAACATGGCTCTAAGTTCTTTAGACTTATATCTTTTACCAGATGAGGTTTATTTTATGACTAAACTATTTTTAGTCCCTTATATTTGCCATAAAATTCTTTTTGGTCTCAAACATTAAGTTTGTGACTTTTTGGTCCCAAATATATTGTTTTGATATCTGTCCCAAATAAGGTCACAAACTTAATGTATAGAACCCGAAAAGAATTTTTTTAAAAATATAGGGGACTAAAATTGGACTTTAGTCCTAGATTATAATAAAGTTATTAAATTGGTCAAACATTTTGACCGTTAGTTTTAATATAAAATGGTTATTTTGGATCAAAATAATATGTTTGGGATCTAAAGGTACCAAAACAATATGTTAGGGACCAAAAGATCACAAATTTAATATATGGGACCAAAACATTTTTTAGAGCAAATGTAAGAGACCAAAATTGGACTTTGGTCTTATTTTATTTATAAGTAGCGTAAAGGCCAAAACTGGTCCTGAACATATGCCCATGTTATGATTTTGGTCCTATATTTTATCTTTTGAATTTTTGCATCCTTGACATTTCAACTCGAATCACAATTGGTCCTACACTAACAATTCTGAGTTGGACCAATTGTGATCCGAGTTGAAATGTTTAGAATGCAAAAATTCAAAAGATAAAGTATATGATTAAAATCATAAAATGGGTACATGTTCGGGACCAGTTTTTTACTCTGATAAGTGTAATGGATAGATGATTATAATCATTGTAGTGTGTTATTCATATTCATATCAATTTATTTGATTCATGAGGTATTATAAAGTTGATTAGCGCACGAGGAATCGAGGCTAGCTCACGTATATTTCATCTAAGTGTACAATTGGATATAATCATGTGATGCGATCCTATATCATTAGTCAATAATTTAGGGTAGTAGTATTCTTGGAGTATTATAAATAGGAGAAATCGTATTAAATCAATCAATGAATTATTATTTCTCCCCAAAATATTGCGTAAAGCACTCAAACCTAACCATCTTTATCTGCCGATGGGAAAGCGCCCCGCGCTCGGACTCTCAAACCCCCTCCGCCGAGCCAAGGACCGCCGGAATTCAACCTCTGCCGCCGAGCTTCATCGCCGTCGGCAACCGTTAAGGAAAATACCCTTAACAACTGGTATTTTCATCGTGATCTCACTCTCCCACCATCTCTAACCGAAGCTATACCGCTGCCCGACGGAAAACATTCTGCGCACAACAACTACTTTGGTTGTCGAGTCCCGCCCGTCCGTCGAGCTCTAGCCGTCGGACAACTCTACTTTTGCAACTCCCGACGGGAAGGATTCCCGCGTGTCGCGCCAAAGTCAGACAATCATCATCCACCACAGCCACGCCTCATCCGTCAACATGTCATACGACTATTCCGGCTGTCACCGTCGTCAATACGACCCTCCTCAGGCCGTGCGGCAGGTACATCCTTACCAGCCGGTCCGACCACGACGTGCAACCTGCTAGGACCCTCCGGGCAGCCTCGATCCACCGCGTATTCTGCCCTATGATCAGCCGCCACCCAAGTACAGGCATGAACCCTACGGTCCGCCGCAACCTCACCGAATGGGTCTGTCCAGACACGCCGCCCTACCTGTTGGGATCCTCCCGGTAACCGACCACTACCGAGTTTCCAGCCTTATGACCCACCACAATCATGATAGCCATCTTGTTGGGAACCACCGCCTCACCGTGCATCGCAAGGATACTCGAATTATGATCTGCCGGCGTGGTGTCAGTCTAGTTGCTGGGATCCGCCCTGCCAACGAACCGATAACTGTTATCCACCACCGTATGTTTGCCCAGATATGGGCCAAGATTCATACGTCGAGCCGCGAAACTCCTACGCCCAATATCGTCCGTGGCAGCCTCAATATCACCCTTGTCCAGCCACCAAAGCGGAGGATCCGATTAACGCAAAGTTAGACTTAGAAGCATTTGACAGGATGGAAACTTGGGTCGGTGCCACAAATCGCCGGGTTAGAAAATTCCAATCGTCGCCGCAGGCCGAGCTTGATCTTGATCAGCAAAATGTTTCTTCGCCGCTCCGAAAGATGGCATATCCTCCATCGAGAAATAATGAGGCTTCTTTTGGCCTTCAAGTTTAGTCCCCAACGAGTCAGCGGCTCAACCACCACACCGCACCATATCCGATCAACCCCCAGCACGTCGTGTTGGGAACCACCTCTAATGGAAACTCCTGCTGTAGAACAGATCCACCAACCCTACCAGCCACCACCGCCGCTGCCGCGATCAGATCGCCAGCCGCAGCCGGTGAGTTCAGACCCCCCTTGGAGCTGCTGCCTTACTCCGCTCCAGGACCTTCCCAGCCCTTGCACAGCTCCATTGTTGGCCTCTAATCGTCTTCCGCAAGCTGCTGTCCCGAGCTCAAGGACAAATGAGTGGCAATCAAATCTACAAAATGCTGATGAGTATGGTTTGATAAGTGAAGTTGCCCCTTGCCTTCACGATGTTGTGTGGGAAGAGAGCATTGTTGAAGATAACTGGAAAGAGAATGGGATAGAACCGAAAGTATTAGTTGGGAGTAACGATGGTGAAGACAGTGATATATTTAGGAAGATCATAATGATCATTTTGCGCGCATTCGATCCTGGTATATGTGTCAGTTTTAGCAAACAAAAATGTGGATTTTTTGCTATGCAGATAGCAAAAAGGGATCTACGTGAGAGCGAGAAGGCGCTGCCACTTGAAGATTTTATCGAGTGCTTGTTTGCCGCTTCAGAAACCTTTCGCATCGAGCTACACATGCTTGCCAAACATGTTGTCTTCACTAATGCTTGGAAATTTAATGGGGATGATGAAGGGAGACGTTTAGTTGTTCGGTGTGCATTTGATCTAGGAGGAGGCGCCTCGCCAAAGATTTTGCTTTCAACTCTCGTCCTTGCTTCGTGGTTTCCAGACAAGGTGGATTTCAACCGTTGGGTAGTTGATACGATCTATATCATAGGATATCTCAATTATTTAGTTATTGTTTGTGTTAGGAACTTAATTCCCTAACGGCGATCGGCGGCGGTTTGCTCGGCGATCGCATGAGTTTTCCGGCGTCCTAGATTAGGATCGGCGGAGCGCTAGTTTCGGCTGTGCGCGGAATTCCTTCGTCGTGCAGCAGATAATTAGGGTTGCGAGAATAATTCACGTTTATCTTTGTGGGCAAAAATAATATTTCATTCATAATTAAGATTTATGAACATAGCCCTATTTATAGACTAAGGACTAGGGTTGGTTCGACTCCTATCCTAGTTCATCTCGGGAATGAACCAACCTTATAATTACGTTCGACACTTTACTGAATTTAAATAATAAAAAAAACGACTAAATAAGCTAATATTCAAAAATAATAAAAGAAATAAAAGAAATAAAAGGAAAAAGACTCCTAGCCATTCTTTGAAACGTAGTCGCCCAACGTGACTGGCGCGCGACAGTTGTCGTTGCGATGGACGGTTCCTTCACTTCCCGCGGCTTCGCCGCCGTCCCCTCAGTCGCGACGTTCACCTGCACTGGAACCTTGGTCGGCTCCGCCGGCTGATGCGGCTCCTGTACCAGGGCCGTATCAACCCCCCCTTCCATAGCGAAATCCTTGTCCTCAAGGAGTACATTCGGAAACCTACACTACACCAGTTCAGTCGGCTCCCACGTTGGTGATTCAGTTCCATCCGACCAACGAACCAACACATGTTCCAAGGGCCTATCTTCGTGCCATAGCACCCTTCTATCCAACACCCGAACCGGGTACACCACTGGCCTATCGCCAAAAAACTCTGATGGTAGCTCCATGCCAACATCATCGTCACCACCCGCCACGAACGCGCGGAGGAGGCTAACGTGGAAGACATTGTGGATCCTACTCCCCTCTGGCAGTTGTAAACGATATGCGACCTGCCCTATACGTTCCAACACCTTAAACGGCCCATAATAACGACGTGCCAATTTCGCAGATTGAGGGCGAGCGACCGAATGTTGCCTATATGGCTGAAGCTTCAATAGGACCAAATCGCCAACCTCAAATTCCACATGTCGCCGGTGTTTGTTTGCTGACTCGCGCATTCGCTGCTGGGCGCGCTCCAAGTTCTGTCGCAATGATAAGTCGCATTCTAAGCCTTGGTTATTGGTCAGTATGTCGTGAAATGCATGCAGTTGCTCAAGTGTGCAGGATTAAAGGATCCAAGTCAGTAGGAGACGATTCAGGTGACGCAAGTGAAAAGGGCGCTAGAAGGGTGCAATACTGACCAGGATGCATGCTAGAGAAAAGGCTCAAGATGGAGAAGAAGGATAGTTGGGATGATCATTACATATTTGATTTCCAACATCTTCCACTTGAAGAGTCCCCTTTGAGGAAATATAGCCATGATGAAGGATCAGTTTTTCCTTTTTAATGTAACAGTCCTTACGAAAGGCTGCAAAATAAGCAAAGCATTGCCTGAGCTCCAAGGGAAGATGATGATAACTCAGTTTCAAAGCTGGTATTATCAAACTCTCTTTAGCGACAGCTTCCATATATCACTGTCTCTCACATATAATGTAATGTCCCAAAACCCACCTTAGGCGGAAAAGTGAATTTCGGTGCTAGAATTAGGATTTTCGGCGAATAATTCGAAGTAATTAACAAAATAAATTTTGACAATTTTATAAATTATGGAATAATGAAATACCAGTCTTAAATAAGTGTAAGAAAAGATATGCGAGCAAAAAAATTGTGTTTTAAAGAGTTTTAGTACGTTCTTGAGAAAAGTCTCCGATTAGAGATTTTCGATGATATAACGGTCTGAAAATTCGTAAATTTAAATTAGTTAATGCTATAGAAGTTTAGAATTAAATTAGAAGCATTACTGTTTGGAAATTAGTGTGTCGAGATAGTAGGAAGTTTAAAGGTTTCAAAAATGTGTGTATATGAATTTTTAGAATACATTGTCTAAGTTGTAAGTATAGGATCTTTATTGAATTAAAGTGAGTTAGAAAGTAAATAAAGATTAATACAAAAAAAAAAGAAAGTGAATTAAAGAAATAGAAAAAAGAAATTGGAAATTGGAATAGAGATTTTTATCTCCACTCTCCCACTTACGGGAAGATTCTACACACTACCACTTCTTTCATTTTCACACAGACACCACCGCCTTTCAGATAGGAAAGGATGACAACCTCTCTCGTCGGCAATCACCGCACAAACACCTTTGCAACGTTTCTCTCTGTCTAAATCTCTCTTCCGCTGTTCAAACACACATGTCGGCCTTGTTCTCTCTCTGCGCTGCTGCTGTCCGGCAGTTTGTAGCGCCACCGTCGCTGGATTCAGACAACTGTAGGATTTTCTTGTTTATCCTTCATGTAAGTAACCTCCCCACACCTCTTATTTGTCCAATTTCATCCTCAATTGAAAGCCAGGGTTTAGATTCAAGTTCTTCCCCAATTTGAATTTAAAGTAAAATTAGGTGTAAATCCAATATTTTGATGGCTTGTTAGTTTCCGAAGCCTACTTTGAGGAGTGAATGGAATTCTAATGAAATTATTGGGGGATGTTTATATAGTTGGATTATCTTAGATAGTATGAATTTGAAGGATACAAGTAGAAATTATGTTGTGGTGAAAGAAATGGAGACAACTTTTATGCTATGTTCTGGCAGAATTTTCCAGCTTCCGTTTAACCAAGTAAACGACCTCATTTTCTTATCAATTTTTAACTGAGCATACTTCCATGTGTCTTCTGCAATGTGGCCAAAATTCAGCCTCAACCGAGTTAAAATGAATTTATAATGATTTTTGTAAGGAGACTGCCTTGTGCTGCTAGGTTTGGGTAAAATAGACATTTATATGACTATTTAAAGTAGGTACTTGTTCTGTAAAATTCCTAAGACATGACCATAGTCGAAATGCTTATGTTCTAATCTTATTCTTTTGGACAAGTGTTTGAAGATGTGACTGCTAATGTGAAATCTGGAAGGAGAAATAGTAGTTTTGACTAATCTAATGTCTTGTGGGATATATGCGTGCATATTGTAATTGTGGAATGATAATACAAATATAGTGTGAACTTAATTGTGTCTGTGATTGATTGATTGATTTTATCTGAATATATTTGGCTTGCTAAATGATTGTAGTATTGTTTGGGAGTATGTGATAATTAAGCACCCCTATGTGGGTCACTGGCATTGACACTCTATATGAGTTATTGTCACCCCGGTGAGGGTTATCGGCACCCTATGTGGGTTATTGGCACCCCTATGTGGGTTATTGACACCCTCGTGTGGGTTATCGTTAGTAGATTGTTTAAGTAGTTATGATTTAAGATCAAGCAATATGGTTGTTGATGATAAATGTGATCGTTCATGATATTGAAGTTATTGATATTAGAAACTACTATTGATGTTGCTATGAATATTTGTCAATATTACAAAAAGAAAATTTTGAGGCTCTGTGCCGTGACGTCGAAATATAAATTAAAGAAAATAACGGATCGAACTATGATTATTAAATATTTGAAAATCTAGATGGGGTGTTACAAGTTTGGTATCAGAGCCTAGGTTTAGGCGATTCTGGGTAGAAGTGAGTAGAAGTGAGTCAGTATAGTGTGTAGAAACATGCTACATAGGAAAAAGTGTCTGTTAGTACCAGAGTACCAGAGTCTGTTAGTACTAGTGATTCGATGCAACTGCTTAGGTTTAGAGTGTGGAAAAATTGATAAAGTTGACGGAATTTCCCATGTGACCGAGATAGACGTTATATGGGGCTGGGCACGCTCCGCAGCAACAGCCTCCACTTTCTCGTTGACCTGCTTCATCCTCCTTGCGATGTTGTGGCGATACAATAATTTCTTGAGGCTGTAGCGGCTGAGTTTGGAATGAGAGTGGTTGAGTTTGGAGACATGAGTGTTGCACTCATCCAAAATGTCATCAATCTCATAAGCAAGAGCGGTGAGCTTCTACAGCCAGTTTCGAATTGGCTTGCTCTCGATATGCTTGTCTTCGGCATCCTCCAGCACAACTTTGATGGTGGTGAGAGTGCTGCAGAGCTTCTTCATCTCATCATCGACGCCCAAGATCAGTCTGATCTCCTCCTTGATTAGGGAGCTCAAATTGTCAAGAAAGAGTTGAAGAAATGCGTCTGCCATTATGAAACAACAATAGTTTACTTTTCTTCTTCTGATAGCCAAATGAGGAATTTGAGAGGACTGAGTGTTTATGTTAGCAAGAATAGAATTGTTCAAGCTTAAAAAGTATACTTTGTAAAAGTAAACGACTTGGGCCACATGACGATTATCCATATGTTTTATAAAATTATATGAATTTTACAAATTTATATCCATTCGTTTGATGCTATGATCCAAATGACCCTCTTAGTGATTTTTCATATTTATTGGTTCCAATTGGACCACATTGCATTGCCTTTCTACAGTAATTTAAAGTGGAATTATTCTCTCACCACTTAGTAGCCCAGATAATTGCAACTACATATATTTGGGTTTTGACTATATAAAATTGTGACATATACATAATTCAATATTAATGCAGAACACAACTAATATATGGATGTCAGTTTTATATTACATGGAAGTCATTTTTGGTTCATTTTAGAAAGGATGACATTAACAATGTACTACTCCCTCTGTCATGTACTACTCCCTCTGTCATGTAAAAATAGAGTACTAATTATGGACTTTAATAATTTTCCAACCCCAAAATAGCTAAACTGAACAGGTTCAAGATAGCAAATCGATATACCATCAATTTAACAAGATCATATTTTTAGTTTTGGTTTTTCGATTTTGAGCCAATATCAAATCAAGCAAGACTGAACGAATTGCTATATTAGCTTATCAATTAATCTATATCCATATGGTAAATTACATAAATGATTATTTTAGATTCAAATCTAATACTCCTTCCGTCCCACATAATTTTACCCAGTATTCTATTTTAGGCCATCCCATATAATTTTACACACTTCACTTTTACCATATTTGGTAGTGGACCCCATATTCCACTAATTCATTCCTACTTACATTTTATTATAAAACTAATACTTTAAAAGTAGGACCCACACCCCACCAATTTTTTCAACTCACTTTCCATTAAATTTCTTAAAACCCGTGCCGGGTCAAAGTGAGTAAAATTATGTGGGACGTTACATAAATGATTATTTTAGATCCAAATCTAATACTCGCTCCGTCCCACATAATTTTACCCAGTATTCTATTTTAGGCCGTCCCATAGGCCGTCCCATATAATTTTACACACTTCACTTTTACCATTTTTGGTAGTGGACCCCATATTCCACTAATTCATTCCTACTTACATTTTATTATAAAACTAATACTCCCTCCGTTCCATAGTAATGGAGGCAAAACTTTTCGGCACGGAGACTAAGAAAAATTGTGTTAGGTGAGTTAAGTAAAGAGAGAATAAAGTGAAAAATGAAAAAGGTAGAGAGATGAAGATAGAATAAAGTAAGAGAGAGTAAAGTAGGTATGGAAAAATGTGTTAGACTTTTACTTAAAAGGGAAATGACTCTATTACTATGGAACGGACGGAAATGAAAAAACGCCCCTATTACTATGGAACGGAGGGAGTACTTTAAAAGTAGGACCCACACCCCACCAATTTTTTCAACTCATTTTCCATTAAATTTCTTAAAACCCGTGCCGAGTCAAAGTGAGTAAAATTATATGGGACGGAGGGAGTAAGTGAGTATATGGTATAGTATGAAACCGGATTACAAGAATAAAAACTTTACCAGTTAAAAAAGGACTTAAAAAACAAAATTAAAACAGAGTAAAAATAACAAAATTAAAACACGAACACGAATATGAACATGAGAAACACGACACTTTGGGAGTTGGGAACAACACTCTACCAATCTTTGTACCTAATCGACTACCCTTCCTTTTTGAAACTATTTCCACCTACATTCCATCGAAACATGAGATATGCATCCTAAGGCAAAGAAGCGCTACTCCTCTAACTCTCTCTATACTCATCTACAACAACAGGAACCACGTCGTATTCTATGTACTATTTACACAGGCGTATCTCGTTCCACGTGGCCCTTACCACGGCCCAGTCTGCGTCCTTCTCAAGCACTGTTGCTTCGCCCCACTCTGCTGTTTCACCATCTCCAGCAGGGACGGATCCAACATGTATCAAGAAGGGGCAAATGCCCCTCCTCCATTTTCCTTACATATATATAATTTGTATAATATAAAATTTATTTAGTTTAATTTCTCACTAATTGCTCCATCTAAAATACATGAATTTTGCCTACGTATATTTTTGCCCCTCCCAGTATAAATTCCTGGCTCCGTCTCTGATCTCCAGCGCCTGCCAGCATCAAACAGAAAGATTATGAGAAGGTGCTCGTTTCAGATGGGGTTCATTATCTCTTCCCATCAGCGATGCTAAAGAGATATAATGGGAAAAGTGGTCTCAAGAAAATATCAAAGAATGAGTCTTGATGGGAAGAGCCAGCTTCGTCGAGTGAAAATTCTATTCTAAGCAGGGAGTTGAGACGAACCATCCATGACCATTTGGGAGGTGTTCGGTTTGCAAGATTGTATCCAGGATTAAATTTATAGTGTGTTTGGTTAATGAGATTTAATTCCACAACTCAATCTTAGATGGATAATCATGGGATAATCCTAGATTGTATCTTGTATTATTTTATCTTAAAAACCGAACACCCACCTGTATGTAAATAACAAATAAAAGAATAAAGAAGAATAGATTGAAATACAATTACTAACCATCTTTGTATTCTTTTTTCAATGCTGTTTCTGGTACATCTTCTTAACCTCGAAGAATGATGTCACTTGAAGTCTTGAAAACAAATTTACTAAAATTAGAGGTGAGCTTGATTTGTTTTACACAGAATCAGAAAAAATAGATAAATTATACCATAGAATTACGATGCGGCGTACGTGAGCAATCTTGTGCCAATCCTCTCCACTTCCTCTCTTGTATCGCCTCTCGAGTTGTGGGCATCCAGAGACCATTAGCTCATCCAGATTTGGCAGAGCTGGAATCGATACAACCTTTGGGCAGTTTGCAACAAAGAGTCTATTAAGAGATGGTAGCTGATCTGGGAGTGATTCCAGCTCAGGAAGATCACTTAGGAATAGCCCCCCCAGGCCCCTACCAGTACCACTATGCCAACCCTCCAAAGTTCCTGCAACACTATGAAAAATAAAATAAAATAAAATACTAACAAGAAGAAGAGTTAGTTTATAAAGAAATAAAGAAGAATACATTGAAATAGAATTACTCACCAACTTCATATTTGTTTTACATATTTTGGAGAAATATTGATGTGGCGAACGTGGGCAATCTTGTGCCAATCCTCTCCACTTCCTCTCCGACATCGCCTTTCCAGCTGTGGGCATCCAGTGATTGTTATCTCTTTTAGTTTAGGAAGATCAGGAATCGACAAAAGCTTTGGGCAGTCTGCAACAGTGAGGTTAATAAGAGATGGTACTTGATCTGGGAGTGATTCGAGCTCAGGAAGATCCATTAGGTTTAGCGAAGTGAGCTGTTGAAAGGCTTGTGGCAAGCGTGTCATCTTGGGAAGACAATGTAACAAGAGCCAGTCAAGATTATGGAGATGTTTAATATCCTCTGGGAGCTCTACTAACTCTCGGCAATCGCATATCAGGAGGGAATCCAGAGCAGTAAGGTGAAGCAACATCCCTTCTGGTAAACATCTCATTGTCAAACAACTCTCAAGACTTAAATATGAAAGCTCTTTTAAGTCTTGCAGACCTTCTCTTGTCACAGAGATCTCTTTTGCACCTGTAATCGTCAGTAATCGGAGCTTACGGAACTTTGACATTGTTTCTATTGGGAAACATGTCAGGCTCTCCTCAATATCCACTTCGAGATTAATAGGAATGTCCTCCTCAGATAATAAACCCAAAGTTGAGCTACTGCAGCTTAGTGACTCCAAATTTTGGAAGGAAGAGAGTGTTGGCAGTATTAATGAGGAGCAATGCTTAATCCATAAAATTTGGAGATTTGGGAATGCTTCTTTACTACTCACTTGCTTCTTTGAGAGTCCCTTAAGATTTGGGAGATCAATTAAATATAGTGATCTCAAAGCCACAAACTGTATCTTTACTGGGTGTCCATTCCCAACGTCTTCTTCTTCAATAATATACTCCACCTTCACGTTCGTTAAATACAGTCCCACAAGATGAGGTAACTCTCCCAGTTTTGGAAAACGCCTAATATTTTCGCAATCAGTTATATAAATCTCAACTATTTTTCTCAGCGTTGAACTTTCCATCCATCGTGGAAGATATCTACCATTGAAGCCTTTTATAGAGAGAGAGTAAAGGTTGTGGTGAGGTTCAAGTGCTTCCAACACCCTTTCATCAACTTCCTCCTCTAGCTTGGATAAGTCATTTCTTTCCCATGACAAACTCAACTCTCGAAGATTGTTTTTCTCTGCAATCTTTGCTTTCTTTGCATCTATATGGTCTTTTACTCTCTCCAGATGCCTAATCTCAAGCCTTCCACTGATGTTCAAGCATTCCAGTTCCTCAAGTTGGTTATATCTCTTTAGACCCACAACAAACATACTCAATGTTTTTAGGCCATTTAAGTTTCTCATTTTAGATGGCATCTCACGCAATGACTTGCACCCTAATAAACATAGATGTTGGAGATTACGTAAAGATGTGAGCTTCTTAGGCAAAGCCACAAGTCTATCACAGTAATCCAAGTTGAGGTTTTGCAAATTCCAAAGAGTACATAACGAGTTAGGGAGAGTGCGAATTTCAGAATGAGACAAATTCAAGTATCGCAAATGTTTAAGATTGATGATTGAAGGAGGCAAATATTTTATTGCTTTTGCATATAATACCCTTAAACTTTTGAGCTCCAAGATGGAAGTAATGTTCATATCTTGCTGAAAAGTTTTAGGAAACAAGGCAGTTTTATGTAGCAAATTTACCTCGCGGACAGTAGATGCACTTGCGAGATTTCTTTCACTTTGTACCCCGGGGACTTTGTTCTCCATTATTGATTCTGCAAGATCATGAACGAGATCATGCATACCAATCTTGTTTGTGTATAACAAATTTGTTTGTAGAAGAGATCGAAGTAGTAGCTCATTACATATTTGATTTCCAACATCTTCCACTTGTAGAGTCCCATTTGATGAAATGTAGCCATGAGCCTTCCAAAGAAGGACCAGTTCTTCTCTTTCAATGTAATGGTCCTTAGGAAATGCTGCAAAATATGCAAAGCATTGCCTGAGCTCCAACGAAAGATGATGATAACTCAATCTCAAAGCCGGCATTATCAAACTCTCTTCTCCCGACAACTTCCATATCTCATTGTCTCTCACATGTATCCATTCCTCATCTCTCCTTTTAATCCGTAGGATTCCTCCAAGCGCTGTAGCAGCCATGGGCACTCCAGCACATTTATTCACGATCTGTTTCCCAATTATTTCCATCTGTGGTGACACCTCTTCATTTGGTCCGAAGGCGCGCTGCTGCAGCAGCGCCCAACAGTGCTCATCCGACAGCCCCTCAAGACAATGACATGGAAGTGTTGTCATTATATCAGCAACCTTCTTCTGCCGTGTGGTGACAACAACCGACGAACCAGCTGATCCACATGACAAAATATCTCTCAACTCAAACCATTTATCCTGGTGGTCATTCCAAACATCATCCATCACAATCAAATATCTTTTTTTGCTCAACAATTCCCAGAGACGACGCTCTGTAGCATCCAAGTGCTGAAGATCCCATGCTTTTCCACTTCCCGTTGCAGATTCAATCATGGCCTTCACCAAAGTCTTCATTTCAAAGTTATCAGAAACACAAACCCAAATCCTTATATCGAAATGATCTTCCACCTGGGGATCGTTGAAGACTAGTTGAGCGAGAGTGGTCTTGCCAAGGCCGCCAACACCGATGATTGGCAGCACAGACATCTCCTGTTTCTCCTTCACGTCATTTACCAATATCTCCACAATTTTGTCTTTATCTTCTTCCCTGCCATGAATCTGATTAGACTTGTTTAACAAGGAAGCGGTCTCGCGTGAAGCAAGAGTAACTTCTCTTGGCTTATCCACAGACATCTCGCGCAGATGAAACTTAGTGCGCTCCGCAGCAATGGCCTCCAATTTCTCGTTGACTTGCTTCATTCTCCTTGCGATGTTGTGGCGATACAAAATTTTGTTGAGGCTGTAGCGACTGTGTTTTGAATCGGAGTGGTTGAGTTTGGAGACATGAGTGTTGCACTCATCCAATACGTCATCAATCACATAAGCAACATCGTTGAGCTTCTGCAGCCAGTTTCGAATTGGCTTGCTCTTGATTTGCTTGTCTTCGGCATCCTCCAACACAGCTTGGATGGTGGTGAGGGTGCTGTATTGCTTCTTCATCACCTCGTCGACACCCAAGATCAGTCCGATCTCCCGGTTGATAAGAGAGATCAGTTTGTCAAGAACGAGTTGGAGAAATGCCTCTGCCATTATGGAACAACAATTAACGATTCTTTTTCTGATAGGCAAAGCAGGTATGAGAAGAATGAATGTCAGAGGATGATGGTATAATGGTATGTTAGTATTGTCAATTTGTATAAAGGTTGAGGAATGGGCCACCTTGCATTGTCTTATGTTCAATTATTCAAAGGTTAGCTATGGAATAATTAGGTGAATATTAGACGGTTTGTCCATATGTTAATCAAGATTAAATTGTTTATTGGTTTGGTGATAAGATCCACTTCACCCTCTTATTACTTTTTCATCCCACTAAACATTTCGAACTACTCACTAAGACCACCTTTTCATTGTCTATTTGTTCCATAGATTCAATTTTAATAAATAAATTTTGATAAGTGTAAATTTTTTTCATCTCTTTTAATATGGAGTATATATATAGTACTCCCTCCATCCCAACGAAGATGACTCATTCCTTGGGCGTCATGAGATTTTATGCAACTTTAATTTATGTGTTAAGTGGAGAGAGTAAAGTAAGAAAGAAAAAAATAAAGTAGAAATAAATGTGTTTTCATTTTTAATAATTTGCCATCTTAGTTGCGACAAATTAAAAAGGAAAGTGGGTCATATTCAGTGGGACAGAGAGATACTAATAATTTACAATTAAAAAAGTTAGCTAAGAAACACTTAGATTCTGAAGTATAATAGTACATCATAAACATGAAAAGTGCATATTCTCTAATCTCTGCAATTATAAAAAGAGAAACCCCAGATAAATTGAGTAAAAATATCCGACTTTCGAAAGGAGATCTAATTATATGCAGCTTTTATATAAAATCTTTTATTTTTGGAGTTAGAAAATTTTATAGAAATTCTATGTATATCAAGAAGGTTTCATTCTCTCTTTCCTCCATCCCATAAAAATACATGCACTTTTTATTTTCGTCCATCCCAAAAAAATATATGTATTCCACTAATACTCTTTAACTACCATTTTCCTCCTCTCTCTTGCTTCACCAATTTTATCTTAATTCTTATGCCATACCCATTGCCCATATTTTTATGAGACAGAGAATGTATATATTAAAGTTTCAGTTATATTGTTTACAATTAAAAAAGCTCATGAAATTTTATGTTTATAATTCTCTGTGTCATACCCATTGTAAAACTTTTAAGTTCTTTTGAATTGTTATAACCATTGTTGTGTTGTGTGTCGAGTTTACAAGAGGTCAAAAGAATTTTGAAGAAGCCATCAAAAAAAGAGAACAGTAACTTACAAACAATGTAAATATTTAAATAAACTGAAATCTATTCTATGTCAACACGAACACGAATACGAACATGAGAAACACGACACTTTGGGAGTTGGGAACAGCACTCTACCAATCGTTGTACCTAATCGACTACCCTTCCTTTTTAAAACTATTTCCACCTACATTCCATCGAAACATGAGATATGCATCCTAAGGCAAAGAAGCGCTACTCCTCTAACTCTCTCTATACTCATCTACAACAACAGGAACCACATCGTATTCTATGTACTATTTACACAGGCGTATCTCGTTCCACGTGGCCCTTACCACGGCCCAGTTGTTACGGACGTGCTCCGCAACGGTCCTGCTGACAATCTTCTCGAGGAATTAAGGATGATAATCCCTCGACAAACTCAAGGGAAGATCAATATTTCGCTGGTTCACAGACGTCTTCCGTTCAGCAGCAAAAGAAATAAGAGTATTCTTGTTCAACACGATAGGTTATAGGGAAAATATTTCATTCCTAAAAGAATAAGTTCAATGAAATACCCTATTTATAGACTAAGGACCCTAGGGCGGTTCGACCTAACCTAGACATTCGGGAAAGAACCACACAGAAAACCCGAACGGGGCTTATAAGATTGGCCCGACTCAATGTTAATTTAAATAAAAGTTCAAAAACAAAATAATGCAAAAAATAATAAAAACACAAAACGTAGACTTCTTCGGCACTTGAATTTACTCGGCTGTTTGAGCTTGTCGCGTGGCCTTAGCGAGCGCGACTTGGCTCCTGGTCCCGTGCCTCGATCATGCGCCGCATCCCCTGTTTCCGGCAACTGCTCTGGCTCCCTCAATTCCTCCTCCAACATCTCTGCCTCCCTCAGCTGACGCTGCTGTGGTCTCTGCCTCCTCAGCTGATGCTCCCGGGGTGTTCGTATCAACCCCCCCTCCGTTAAGAATCACCTTGTCCGCAAGGTGAAAATCTGGAAAGCGACACACAAACGTTTCGACCGGTTCCCAGGTTGGCGTCTCTGCGTCATCCCCCCACTGTACCAGAATCTGTTTCTTTGGCTTGCCATCTCGCCAAACTACCTTCTCATCCAATACCGCCATTGGGCTGACCACCGGGCGGCTCCCCACAAATTCTGGTGGGAATTTAACTCCATCCACATCTCCTGTACCAGCCACAAACTCTCTCAACAGACTCACATGAAAGACATTGTGAATTCTACTTCCTTCCGGTAAACGAAGCCTATAAGCCACCGGACCCACCCTATCGAGGACTTCAAAAGGCCCATAATATCGTCTCGACAGTTTCGCTGATAATGGTTTTGCCACAGAGTGTTGACGATACGGTTGAAGCTTTAACCACACCAAGTCTCCAACCTCAAATTCAACATGGCGCCTATGCCTGTTAGCCCCCTCCGTCATGCGCTGCTGTGCTTGCTGTAGATTGCGGCGCAATGTGACCAGTAATTCCCCCCGCTGTCTGATGATCTCGGCCACATTGGGGGGAGTCTTTGCTGACGGCGGAGCCGCCACCAAAGTCGGTGGATCCCTTCCATATAGTGCTCGATATGGTGATGTTCCCAACCCAGAGTGATGAAAGCAATTTAATGCAAGTTCTGCCCATGGTAAAAAATTTGCCCATTTAGAAGGTTTATCCGCGGTGAAGGCGCGCAAATACTGTTCCAAACCCCTGTTGCGAACCTCCGTTTGACCATCCGACTGCGGGTGATAAGCAGTCGAAAAATGTAACTTTGTGCCACTTAAACGCAACATCTCATCCCAGGTAGCATTCAAAAACACCGAATCCCTGTCCGACACTAGAGTCTTTGGAAACCCGTGGTGGCGGACCACCGTATTGACGAATAGCTGAGCCACCCGGAGAGCATCGAACCTTGTAGGCAGCGGCGCAAAATGGGCATACTTAGAAAGCCTATCCACCACCACCATAATTGTGGTATACCCGCGTGACTGAGGTAAACCGGTAATGAAATCCATGGAGACCGCCTCCCAAACCTGTGACGGAACCGGTAAGGGTTGCAACAAGCCGGCCGGTTTCTGTGTTGAGTACTTCGTTGCTTGGCACACAATACACTCGGCGACAAAATTCTTAACATCTTTGCGCATTTTTGGCCAAAAGAAACCCGCCGCTAGCAAACGAAAGGTTCTTTCTTGACCTGGGTGACCTGCCATCGGAGAGCTGTGATGTTCCTTCAATAAAACACACTTAGCTTTGGAAGCGTGGCTGACCAGCAGCCGGCGGTTATAATAGATCAATCCATCCACATACCCCAGATGTCCCGGAGGCTCTCCTGCTTGAATTTTCCGTGCTAACTCCACCAACTCTGGGAGTGACGCCGTTTCGTCGCGTAACACCTGAATTACTGTCGGGACGGGTTTTGCCACAGTGACGAAGGCCAGTTCAGTCGCGGAGGCCTGTTCCGCGTCGCACAACGGTGGCGATGTAGCCTCGCAGGGCCCCCGTCGTCTACTTCGTGTTGGCGAGACAACGCATCTGCCGCTTTATTTGTGATGCCTCGCTTATATTCAATGGCAAATTTGTATCCCATCAGTTTACGGACATACAGTTGTTGGTCCGGTGTCTGTATCACTTGTTGTAATAACTCTTTAAGGCTCTTTTGATCACTCCGTATAATGAATTCTCTCCCCAATAGATATTGTCGCCATTTCTGAACGGCCTCCACAATTGCATATAACTCCTTGTGATACGCAGATGCAATTCTCCGTCGAGGACCAAGCTTCTTGCTAAAGAAAGCTATAGGGTGATTATTTTGCATGAGCACGGTGCCAATCCCCACATCTGATGCATCCGTCTCAACACAAAATGGCAGATTAAAATCTGGAAGGCGTAAAACAGGAGCCGATGTCATTGCCTTCTTCAACTCTTCGAAAGCGGATCCAGCCTCCGGGGACCACGAAAAAGCCTCTTTTTTTAATAAGTATGTAAGAGGTGCTGCAATCATGGCGTAATGCTCCACAGAGCGACGGTAGTACCCTGTCAAACCCAAGAAGCCTCGTAACTGCTTTACCGTTGTCGGGGTGGGCCATGCTGTCATTGCCTCCAACTTGGCAGGGTCCGCTTTGAGCTGCCCTTCCGAAATTAAGTGTCCTAAATACTCCACCGTAGTGCTTAAGAAAGAACACTTGGAGAGCTTGATAAAAAATTGATGTGTATTAAGGAGTCCCAATATGCTGCCAAATGCTCACCATGCAGCTCAAGTGTAGGGCTGTAGATCAGGATATCATCAAAGAAAACTATTACACACTGGCGGAGGAGCGGGCGGAAAACTGTATTCATAGCTGCTTGGAAAGTGGAGGGTGCATTCGTGAGACCGAACGGCATAACCAGGAATTCAAAATGCCCTTCATGAGCTCGGAATGCTGTCTTGAAAATATCTGCCGTGTTCATACGAATCTGGTGATAACCGGAACGCAAATCCAATTTCGTGAAGAATTTAGCCTTGCCCAACTCATCAAACAGTTCATCCGCAGTGGGTATGGGAAAATGATTCGGCAGCGTCGCCTTATTTAAAGCGCGATAGTCAATGCAAAACCGAAAGGTGCCATCTTTTTTTCGGATCAACAAGACTGGGGAAGAGAATGGACTACAACTGTGTCGAATGATGCCCTGTTCCAACATATCTCGCACCTGATTTTCGATTTCTGTCTTCTGGAAATATGGATATCTATACGGCCTCACATTTACTGGTTTTGCGTTGGGGAAAAGATGAATCCGATGATCAAATTGTCGCGATGGCGGCATGCCGCGCGGCTGCTCAAAAACCCCACGATGCTCCTTTAGTACTCTCAATACTACGTCTGGCAAATTTTCTGGAAATTCAAATTCCTCGTGTGAGCTGTCAACGGCAGGCTGCTCCCTATTGTTGATGGGGATAATCTCATAGAATTCATGTTCATTTGCCTGTGCTGTCAGCAGCGAAAAGGAGTGGAGTGAAATCTGTCTGGGACTCGGAGTAATGCCTTGTAGAAAAACTGTCTGACCCTCCTGAACGAACTGCAACGTTTTCGCCACAAAATCTGCTGAGATCTTCCCTAAGGATTCCAACCATTTCATCCCCAGAATCACGTCCGGCCCATGATGGGCGAGGATGTGCAGATCCACCAACAACAAAGTGCCCTGTAGAGTCAATTTCGTTCCACGCGATATATGCGTGCAAAGGAGGGAGGCACCATTGCCCACTAACACCCGAAATGGTCGAATAGGCGTCAATTCCAATTTCAATCCTTCCGCTATTCGTGGGTGAAGGAAATCGAGGGTGGCCCCTGTGTCAATTAACACTCTTACTGCAGTCATTCCCACCGCACCTTGCACAATAAAAGGTTTCGAACTCCCACTACCATCCAGTGCGTGCAGGTGTGACAGGTCGGCAGTGATCACCTCATCGTTGGGACAACCTTCCTCTGAGTCATCCTTCTGTGCCTCGTCCAGATCATCATCTATATAGCAAAGGAGTTTCACTTTGCAAGTATGACCTGGTACCCACTTCTCCGGGCAATGCCGACAAAGGTTACGGCGGGACCTCTCCGATTTCTCGGCATTAGATACCAGAATTGGCTGCACACGAGCTCTGTCTCCCTCGCGAGCTTGTCCCTCTGATGCTGACCACCAGGAGCGGACGGTGCTAAACTCGTCCTAGTCTCTCTCCCTGACCACTGACGTCGTGAGAATGATGACGACTGCTGCTGGCGCTCCTCCTGAGTCGCCGCTAGGCGCAGAGCCAACTCCATTGCCTCCGCCAAGGATGCGGGTTGCTGCAACTCCACCTTTTCCTGTAGTGGCTGTTTGAGCCCTTGTATAAAGATAGGGATCAAGGCAGACTCGGTTAAGTCCTCCACACGGTTGAGATATCGTTCGAATGTTGCGTGATAGTCCGCCACTGTAGTTGTCTGGACCAATTTAGCGATCAACCACGTGTAATTCCTGAAACTGCGGGTCAAAACGATGACTGACGTCATCCAAGAATTCTTGCCACGTCACAAAACCATTGTTTGCGCGATAGTTGAAGATCCACTCCGAAGCCGGTGGGTCAAACAGCATGATCACATAAGCGCTCAGCCTCAGGAATGCGTTTATGATCAAAATAATATTGCACTCGAGAGATCCAATTCGGTGCATCCGACCCATCGAAATGTGGGGCATCCATCTTCACGCCCTTCGAATGATCATAGTTATGGCGATTAACGGTCACGTCGTGGTGGAAGGTCCCAACAAGTCATGGCGCGATCATCATACTCGTCGTTGTCCCAATCATCCTGTCTGTAGTTCGGAGGGTCCCAATTATCCCGACGGCGATTCGGCCTGAACTCCGTATCACCACGCCGCTGACGGTTTCGGTCCCCACGGCCTTGGTAATAACCCCCGCCAAAACGATCACCACGACCTCCCCGATTTGCTCTATCACGACCCCGACCCCTCTGGTTGGTGAGTCGGTCGTCCATCTCTCGTACACGGCGATCGTGCCTGCGGTACTCCTCCCACTCCTGGTCGGCCTCATCAAGCTCAGTATCTTGGCCATCCATATGGGTTGCCGGGGATCGTTCCAAATTCTCCACCCAGCGATCCAAATTATCAAAGCGGGTGTGCAATTTCTCAAACCCTAGCGTGATTGGGTCAGCCCCCGTCGAAGTACCTCCAATCGCGCGATGCTCGTCGTTATTCTGACGGCGCGGGTGCCCTAGGTTCAACGTCGTTGTTGTCTCACGCCCAGGCAATTCCGACGTCATTGAATCTGAGTTGTTGATGTTGCTGAGATTCGGGATGAAAGCACCAGTTTGTTACGGACGTGCTCCGCAACGGTCCTGCTGACAATCTTCTCGAGGAATTAAGGATGATAATCCCTCGACAAACTCAAGGGAAGATCAATATTTCGCTTGGTTCACAGACGTCTTCCGTTCCGCAGCAAAAGAAATAAGAGTATTCTTGTTCAACACGATAGGTTATAGGGAAAATATTTCATTCCTAAAAGAATAAGTTCAATGAAATACCCTATTTATAGACTAAGGACCCTAGGGCGGTTCGACCTAACCTAGACATTCGGGAAAGAACCACAAAGAAAACCCGAACGGGGCTTATAAGATTGGCCCGACTCAATGTTAATTTAAATAAAAGTTCAAAAACAAAATAATGCAAAAAATAATAAAAACACAAAACGTAGACTTCTTCAGCACTTGAATTTACTCGGCTGTTTGAGCTTGTCGCGTGGCCTTAGCGAGCGCGACTTGGCTCCTGGTCCCGTGCCTCGATCATGCGCCGCATCCCCTGTTTCCGGCAACTGCTCTGGCTCCCTCAATTCCTCCTCCAACATCTCTGCCTCCTCAGCTGACGCTGCTGTGGTCTCTGCCTCCTCAGCTGATGCTCCCGGGGTGTTCGTATCACCAGTCTGCGTCCTTCTCAAGCACTGTCGCTTCGCCCCACTATGCTGTTTCACCATCTCCAGCGCCTGCCAGCATCAAACAGAAAGATTATGAGAAGGTGCTCGTTTCAGATGGGGTTCATTATCTCTTCCCATCAGCGATGCTAAAGTGATATAATGGGAAAAGTGGTCTCAATAAAATATCAAAGAATGAGTCTTGATGGGAAGAGCCATCTTCGTCTAGTGGAAATTCATCTTTCGGAAAATGGGAAAATGGGATCAGTAGGGAGTGGAAACGAACATTCTATGAACATTGCACAAACCAATACTTGGATAAGGAAATGGAAGGGAGGATGAAATGATAAAAACACTTGTTTTTATGGGATAAGTAGCAACAAGAAAATATCAAAGAGTGAAACTTGACGGGAAGAGCCAGCTTCGTGTGGTGGAAATTCAATTTTCAGTAAATGGGATCAATATGGAGTGGAGACAAAACCTCGGTCACCATTGCTAAAAACCAAGAATTCGATAAGGAAATGAAAGCAAGGATGAAAATGGTAGCAACATATCAAATGTCGTATTCAAAATTTGTGGCGTGAAGGCGAAAGCAACGAACCTGATTCTTCTGCACTTCCATTATCTCCGCCTGTTTCTTCTGCAATTGTTCATTTTCCTCCTTTAATTTAGCAACTTCTGCTCCCAACTCCATGGTGTAAGCCTGCACAAACCCAAAAGGAGAGCTGGTTAGTCAAGTTCAACGTCTAATTTCAACGTCTAATATGGTAATTTAGTGTAAGCATACAATAAATTACCTTGTGTAAAATGAGATCTCTAAGCGTCTCATGAAGAGTAACTTTCATGTCTCGTCACACTAGACCGCCTATCACAATACAACTGTGCTGGATAAGACATCCAATTTTCTTATTCAAATGTTTTTGGGGACGTCCATGCACGATAAAATAAGTTTGACGATCATAACTTAGAAAGTGGCAAGAACACGAAATCTATAGTCGTTTGTCTATGCCGCACTTTGTTAGTAAAGCCCTACTTCTACTTCCTTCTCGAGCAGTCGTTACATCAGACATCACAAACAAAAATATACTAACTATAAACCTTCATGAAAGGAAAAATTCATTGGTTTGTTCCGTACTTTTGAATGAAAACCGATTCTAAACATCAATGTAAAATCTCGGGAAAAGAAAGCAGACAGAATAGAGATGGATATGGTACAAATTCACTTCTTAAGAGGACATTGGCCGCAAAAGATAGGAAGCGACTAGAACTCTATAGGCCATTTCATTTGAAATAGCAAGTAATCTACCGTGTAAAAACCTATTTTTTCAGTTCATTTATAATACGATCAATCTTCATGTTAGGGCCTTCTAGTCCTAGAACTTAAATGAAGAAACATCAAAGCCAATAACTATAAGGTTTTTACCTGCTTACGAGCTCGTTACCTTGCAGCTGACTCTCTGTTCTTTATCATCCTCCTCTGCCTCCTTTCAACCACCTTCTCCGGAGCAGCACTCTTCCGATAATGTAAATGATTCTGTTTTCATGGTGCATGACCTGCAATTTGTCAATGCCTCTCCTGCATGTCCCTTCACTTCAAATGATTGGCTGTGTGATTCTGGATGTACTTATCATGTGAGTCCTTTTAAGGAGGTGTTTTCTGAGCTGAAACCTGTAACTAAGACTTTTGTGTCAATGGCTGATGACAAGAAATGTGAAATTCTTGGTATTGGCACTGTGTGTTTGAAGTTTGAAAATGGTTATGTGCTCAGCCTAAAGGATGTTAGATATGTTCCTGATCTCTGCTATAATTTGATGTCATGTACTGCTCTTGAAAATGAGGGTATGGGGGGGAAGTGGGGAGAAGGCTGTATGAAAATTTGCAGAGGTTCTATGTGTCTTTTCAAAGCTAAGAAAAAATGTGGCTTGTATGTGTGTAATGCTGTGCCTCTTGCATGTGAAAAAGCCTATGCCAATGTAGTTAAAACTGACAGAACCATGTTATGGCATAATAGGCGTCAATTCCAATTTCAATCCTTCCGCTATTCGTGGGTGAAGGAAATCGAGGGTAGCCCCTGTGTCAATTAACACTCTTACTGCAGTCGTTCCCACCGCACCTTGCACAATAAAAGGTTTCGAACTCCCACTACCATCCAGTGCGTGCAGGTGTGACAGGTCGGCAGTGATCACCTCATCGTTGGGACAACCTTCCTCTGAGTCATCCTTCTGTGCCTCATCCAGATCATCATCTATATAGCAAAGGAGTTTCACTTTGCAAGTATGACCTGGTACCCACTTCTCCGGGCAATGCCGACAAAGGTTACGGCGGGACCTCTCCGATTTCTCGGCATTAGATACCAGAATTGGCTGCACACGAGCTCTGTCTCCCTCGCGAGCTTGTCCCTCTGATGCTGACCACCAGGAGCGGACGGTGCTAAACTCGTCCTAGTCTCTCTCCCTGACCACTGACGTCGTGAGAATGATGACGACTGCTGCTGGCGCTCCTCCTGAGTCGCCGCTAGGCGCAGAGCCAACTCCATTGCCTCCGCCAAGGATGCGGGTTGCTGCAACTCCACCTTTTCCTGTAGTGGCTGTTTGAGCCCTTGTATAAAGATAGGGATCAAGGCAGACTCGGTTAAGTCCTCCACACGGTTGAGATATCGTTCGAATGTTGCGTGATAGTCCGCCACTGTAGTTGTCTGGACCAATTTAGCGATCAACCACGTGTAATTCCTGAAACTGCGGGTCAAAACGATGACTGACGTCATCCAAGAATTCTTGCCACGTCACAAAACCATTGTTTGCGCGATAGTTGAAGATCCACTCCGAAGCCGGTGGGTCAAACAGCATGATCACATAATGTAAGCGCTCAGCCTCAGGAATGCGTTTATGATCAAAATAATATTGCACTCGAGAGATCCAATTCGGTGCATCCGACCCATCGAAATGTGGGGCATCCATCTTCACGCCCTTCGAATGATCATAGTTATGGCGATTAACGGTCACGTCGTGGTGGAAGGTCCCAACAAGTCATGGCGCGATCATCATACTCGTCGTTGTCCCAATCATCCTGTCTGTAGTTCGGAGGGTCCCAATTATCCCGACGGCGATTCGGCCTGAACTCCGTATCACCACGCCGCTGACGGTTTCGGTCCCCACGGCCTTGGTAATAACCCCCGCCAAAACGATCACCACGACCTCCCCGATTTGCTCTATCACGACCCCGACCCCTCTGGTTGGTGAGTCGGTCGTCCATCTCTCGTACACGGCGATCGTGCCTGCGGTACTCCTCCCACTCCTGGTCGGCCTCATCAAGCTCAGTATCTTGGCCATCCATATGGGTTGCCGGGGATCGTTCCAAATTCTCCACCCAGCGATCCAAATTATCAAAGCGGGTGTGCAATTTCTCAAACCCTAGCGTGATTGGGTCAGCCCCCGTCGAAGTACCTCCAATCGCGCGATGCTCGTCGTTATTCTGACGGCGCGGGTGCCCTAGGTTCAACGTCGTTGTTGTCTCACGCCCAGGCAATTCCGACGTCATTGAATCTGAGTTGTTGATGTTGCTGAGATTCGGGATGAAAGCACCAGTTTGTTACGGACGTGCTCCGCAACGGTCCTGCTGACAATCTTCTCGAGGAATTAAGGATGATAATCCCTCGACAAACTCAAGGGAAGATCAATATTTCGCTTGGTTCACAGACGTCTTCCGTTCCGCAGCAAAAGAAATAAGAGTATTCTTGTTCAACACGATAGGTTATAGGGAAAATATTTCATTCCTAAAAGAATAAGTTCAATGAAATACCCTATTTATAGACTAAGGACCCTAGGGCGGTTCGACCTAACCTAGACATTCGGGAAAGAACCACAAAGAAAACCCGAACGGGGCTTATAAGATTGGCCCGACTCAATGTTAATTTAAATAAAAGTTCAAAAACAAAATAATGCAAAAAATAATAAAAACACAAAACGTAGACTTCTTCAGCACTTGAATTTACTCGGCTGTTTGAGCTTGTCGCGTGGCCTTAGCGAGCGCGACTTGGCTCCTGGTCCCGTGCCTCGATCATGCGCCGCATCCCCTGTTTCCGGCAACTGCTCTGGCTCCCTCAATTCCTCCTCCAACATCTCTGCCTCCTCAGCTGACGCTGCTGTGGTCTCTGCCTCCTCAGCTGATGCTCCCGGGGTGTTCGTATCACCAGTCTGCGTCCTTCTCAAGCACTGTCGCTTCGCCCCACTATGCTGTTTCACCATCTCCAGCGCCTGCCAGCATCAAACAGAAAGATTATGAGAAGGTGCTCGTTTCAGATGGGGTTCATTATCTCTTCCCATCAGCGATGCTAAAGTGATATAATGGGAAAAGTGGTCTCAATAAAATATCAAAGAATGAGTCTTGATGGGAAGAGCCATCTTCGTCTAGTGGAAATTCATCTTTCGGAAAATGGGGAAATGGGATCAGTAGGGAGTGGAAACGAACATTCTATGAACATTGCACAAACCAATACTTGGATAAGGAAATGGAAGGGAGGATGAAATGATAAAAACACTTGTTTTTATGGGATAAGTAGCAACAAGAAAATATCAAAGAGTGAAACTTGACGGGAAGAGCCAGCTTCGTGTGGTGGAAATTCAATTTTCAGTAAATGGGATCAATATGGAGTGGAGACGAAACCTCGGTCACCATTGCTAAAAACCAAGAATTCGATAAGGAAATGAAAGCAAGGATGAAAATGGTAGCAACATATCAAATGTCGTATTCAAAATTTGTGGCGTGAAGGCGAAAGCAACGAACCTGATTCTTCTGCACTTCCATTATCTCCGCCTGTTTCTTCTGCAATTGTTCATTTTCCTCCTTTAATTTAGCAACTTCTGCTTCCAACTCCATGGTGTAAGCCTGCACAAACCCAAATGGAGAGCTGGTTAGTCAAGTTCAACGTCTAATTCCAACGTCTAATATGGTAATTTAGTGTAAGCATACAATAAATTACCTTGTGTAAAATGAGATCTCTAAGCGTCTCATGAAGAGTAACTTTCATGTCTCGTCACACTAGACCGCCTATCACAATACAACTGTGATGGATAAGACATCCAATTTTCTTATTCAAATGTTTTTGGGGACGTCCATGCACGATAAAATAAGTTTGACGATCATAACTTAGAAAGTGGCAAGAACACGAAATCTATAGTCGTTTGTCTATGCCGCACTTTGTTATTAAAGCCCTACTTCTACTTCCTTCTCGAGCAGTCGTTACATCAGACATCACAAACAAAAATATACTAACTATAAACCTTCATGAAAGGAAAAATTCATTGATTTGTTCCGTACTTTTGAATGAAAACCGATTCTAAACATCAATCTAAAATCTCGGGAAAAGAAAGCAGACAGAATAGAGATGGATATGGTACAAATTCACTTCTTAAGAGGACATTGGCCGCAAAAGATAGGAAGCGACTAGAACTCTATAGGCCATTTCATTTGAAATAGCAAGTAATCTACCGTGTAAAAACCTATTTTTTCAGTTCATTTATAATACGATCGATCTTCATGTTAGGGCCTTCTAGTCCTAGAACTTAAATGAAGAAACATCAAAGCCAATAACTATAAGGTTTTTACCTGCTTACGAGCTCGTGACCTTGCAGCTGACTCTCTGTTCTTTATCATCCTCCTCTGCCTCCTTTCAACCACCTTCTCCAGAGCAGCACTCTTCCGATAATGTAAATGATTCTGTTTTCATGGTGCATGACCTGCAATTTGTCAATGCCTCTCCTACATGTCCCTTCACTTCAAATGATTGGCTGTGTGATTCTGGATGTACTTATCATGTGAGTCCTTTTAAGGAGGTGTTTTCTGAGCTGAAACCTGTAACTAAGACTTTTGTGTCAATGGCTGATGACAAGAAATGTGAAATTCTTGGTATTGGCACTGTGTGTTTGAAGTTTGAAAATGATTATGTGCTCAGCCTAAAGGATGTTAGATATGTTCCTGATCTCTGCTATAATTTGATGTCATGTACTGCTCTTGAAAATGAGGGTATGGGGGGGAAGTGGGGAGAAGGCTGTATGAAAATTTGCAGAGGTTCTATGTGTCTTTTCAAAGCTAAGAAAAAATGTGGCTTGTATGTGTGTAATGCTGTGCCTCTTGCATGTGAAAAAGCCTATGCCAATGTAGTTAAAACTGACAGAACCATGTTGTGGCATAATAGGCTAGGTCACATGAGTGCAAAAGGTTTAAGTATCTTGAAAAAACATGCCATTCTTTCTGATGATGATGTTCAAAGTGAGTTGGCTTTCTGTGATTCTTGTGTGATGGGTAAACAGCACAAAGTTTCTTTTCCTAGCACCCCTGCTCCTGCTAATGTGAGTAAATGTATCTTGGAATATCTGCATATGGATGTTTGGGGTCCAGCTTCTGTATCCTCTCACTCTGGGTGTGTTTACTTCTTATCTGTGATTGATGATTTCTCAAGAAAAGTGTGGTGTTTTTTGATGAGATACAAGTCTGATGTTTTTGAAAAACTTAAAACTTGGAAAATCTTGATTGAAACTCAAACTGGTAAGAAGATTAAGGCTATTAGGACTGATAATGGCCTGGAGTTTTGTAATAATCAGATGGATGATTTGTGTGATAGCTTTGGAATTAAAAGACATAGAACTGTGCCTTATACCCCACAACAAAATGGGGTTGCTGAGAGAATGAACAGGACTTTACTTGAGAAAGTGAGATGCATGCTTTCTAAGTCTGGATTGTCAAAAAAGTTTTGGGGTGAGGCCTTGTTAACTGCTACTTATTTGGTAAATAGGTCTCCTTCTGTGCCTCTGGTTGGTCAGTGTCCTGAGTATGTGTTCTATGGCAAGCCTCTTGTTTTTTCTCACCTAAGGATCTTTGGCTGTACTGCTTTTGTGCATAATAAGTCTGATAAACTTGAGCCTAGATCTAGGAAAGGTGTTTTTCTAGGTTATTCTGAGGGTGTCAAAGGGTATAGAGTCTGGCTAAGGGATGAACCGGGTTCAAGGTCATAATAAGTAGGGATGTGGTCTTCAATGAAGATGAATTCCCCTGCTTAAGGCTGACATTGACCCCAGATCCTATAGATGTGGACAATGAACCTCTCACTGAGGTGGAGTCCACAGATACACTCACTGGAGTGGAGCATCCTAGTGGTGCTCCAAGTGAGGTGGAGCAGCCATTTTGGAACACTTATCCAGTCTATACTCCTAATGAGACACTTGATGAAGGAACACCAAATGTGCTGCATAATAATCCTGCCCAAAATGTTGTTGACAATATGCACAACTTGCATGATAGTCCTGTTAGAAGATCTCCTCCTATTCCTGTTCAGAATGTGATTAATAGCCCTAGTGGCATTCAAAATGCTATTGATAATACTAACTTGCAGGATTATGTGTTATCCAGAGATAGAACTAGAAGGGTAAATGTTGGTAAACCTTCTAGATATGATGGCTTTGTTGGTTTAGTTGCTCTGATTAATTTGGCTTTCAATGTTTATGAATCTGATGGTGATGAGCCTCAAACCTATAAGCAGGCTACTAAGTCTAAATTCTGGAGTCAGTGGCATAATGCCATGATGGAGGAGATGCATTCTCTGAAAATTAATTTTACTTGGATCCTTGTACCTTTGCCTCCTGGTGCATCTGTAGTTGATTGCAGGTGGCTATATAAACTGAAAAATGAAGTGGAGAGCCTTAGGTACAAGGCCAGATTGGTGGCAAAAGGCTTTACTCAACAAGAGGGGGTGGATTACACAGAAATCTTTGCCCCTGTTGTTAAATTCACAACTGTTAGAATGATGTTGGCTTTGTGTGCTCATTTTAATTGGGAATTGAAACAGATGGATGTTAAAACTGCTTTCTTACATGGTGATCTTGATAAGCCCATTTACATGAAACAGCCTGAGGGCTTTGTTGATCCCAAGTTTCCCAATCATGTGTGCTTGTTAAAAAAGGCTCTTTATGGTTTAAAACAGTCACCTAGGCAGTGGAACATCAAGTTTAATACATGTATGCAAAAGTTAGGTTCTGTCAGAAGTACCTTTGATGCTTGCTTGTATGTGAAGAACCTTGACTCTGTGCCTGTGTTTCTGCTCTTATATGTTGATGATATGCTTATAATGGGTCCCTGTTTGAAAATCATTAAGGGTGTGCAAGCTGCTTTGAGTGAGAATTTTGATATGAAGGATCTAGGTGATGCTCAGAAAATCTTAGGGATTAATATCCATAGGGATAGAGACACATCCACCCTTGTGTTGCATCAAGAACCTTATGTGTACAAAATTCTGAAAAAATTCAACATGTTTGATGCTAAGCCTGTTTCTGTGCCTTTAGCTGCTCATTTTATGTTGAGTAAAGATCTATGCCCTAAGTCTCAGTCTGAAATTGATGCTATGAAAAGAATTCCCTATGCAAATGCTATTGGATCTGTTATGTACTTGATGGTTAGCACTAGGCCTGATATTGCCTATGCTGTGTCTTGTCTTAGTAGATATATGTCAAATCCAGGTCCTGTTCATTGGGAAGCTCTGAAATGGCTTCTTAGATACTTGAAGCAAACTGCTAAGTATGGTTTGTGCTATTCTAAATGTGATGATGGTGTTTTACTGACTGGTTTTGTGGATTCCAACTATGCTAATGACAGAGATAAGAGGAAGTCAACCACCTCCTATGTATTTTCAGTGTGTAGGTCTTGCATAAGCTGGAAATCACAACTACAGCACATTGTGGCTTTGTCCACCACTGAGTCAGAGTACATTGCTATCACTGAGGCAATGAAAGAGGCTGTATGGTTAAAGGGAGTACTTTCTGAACTTAAGTTTGTGAAATCCTCTCCTGTGTTGTTCTCTGATTCTCAATCTGCCATTCAGTTATATAAAAACCCTGTTTTTCATGATAGAACAAAGCATATAGATGTAAGGTTTCATTACATTAGGGATATTGTAGAAAAAGGTGAAGTGTTTCTTCATAAATAAAAACCAAGCTGACATGGGGACTAAGCCCTTACCTTTAGAAAAACTACTTTTCTGCATTAAATATTTGCACTTTGATCTAGGATAGGTTGCATGTCCCGGGGAAAGACCTCAGCCACTTTATCTGCTGTGGTAAGGGTGATAGGTGGTTGGAGGCATAAAGTCCTTTTAGACTAATGGGTGTCAGCCCCTCTAGTGTCTAAAGGCAACCTGGTAGTTCCCAAAATGCTTGTGGACTTAGTCCTTTGGTGCTGAGGGATCTGCCTTGTAGGCTATGATGAAAATACCTTAGCCCAAGACACTTGATTGGTTTCCCAGAATAAAAGTCCAAGGTGGAGTATGTTGGATATTTTGATGGACTCTTATTGGGCTGTGATTATTTGTTTAGCCCGGATGTTATTAATTGGGCTGAGCCCAATGACTTAGCCTCTCTCACCAGATGCTGCCACGTGTCCTCTTCTTGGATGATTGCTTCCTGACCGTTGGATGTAGGGTTGAGAGTGTTATGTGTGTGTTGGCTTGTTGAGCCGTTTCATTATTCACTCATCTCTCTCTCTCTACTCTGGTGTGACTCAGAGCATCTCTCTCTTCTCTTCTCTCTTCTCCGGTGATCTTCCGGCCTTCTCTTGGTGATCTTTCATGGTTCTTTGAGTGTAAGATCTTGTGTGAGTGCTGGTGTGAAGCAATCTCTTCGATTGCTTAGTTCTGGAGAAGTGTTAGGGTTTGTGAGAATTTTGTAGTTCGTGAAGTGGAGGATTTGTTCGGTGGATCTTGATCTGGTGTGAGGGGCTTTCACGGTGGAGGTATTGGTGGTCTGAGGGTTAACTCTATCCAATCCCTTGATGCTCCCTTGGATCTAAGTTCTGGAAGAATAGATCAGTGTTGATTGCGGCGGGTTCTGAGCCAAGTTTCTCGGATCTCTTGTTCTTACTCTTTGGTGTTCAGTGGATAACTTGTGTTTAGATCCGAGAGGATCTCTCTTAGTTTTACTAACTCGTTTCTTGAGTGTGCAGGTGCAATTGAGTACGATTGAAGTTGGAATTATAACTTCAAGACCTTGCAATCGTTAGAACTAGATTGGTAGCAATCTTAGTTTGTATTACTTGTGTAAATCAGCCGCGTGGGTGAGAGTTTGGCTGAGCTCTCTTGTACAAGAACAAAGAGGTCTCGGTAATTAGTGAATCTAGACTAATCTAATCCCTACATGTTGTTTAATGTGTCATGTATTGTGATCCAGCCCTTTCAAGACAATTAATGAAGACGCATGGAGTATTATATTTTCATCTAATCACATTGTCCAGCCCTTCAAGAAATTCAGGGTTAAAATCAGCACTAAAAATGAATTGTCTATACATCTATTGACGATTTTCACTCATTTGCTATAATTCCCAATAAGTAATCCGTACACATAACTTAGAATGTAACTTAGCATATAACTTACCACATAACTTAGCATTCTCATATCACAATACATGATACATTAAACAACAAAATTGTCTCACTTCTCAAGCCTACCCACTATTTTCTATCACCCTAAGGCATGCTCCTACAGTTCAAAGTGCAATCATGGCCACCACTTGGGTAGAGGACATAAGAGAGGCTCACCCTTGTAGCTAATATCTTCTCTTGAACTCTAAGCCCAAACTCGACCTCCTACCAACAATTATGAGCGAAGTTATCCAACATATCCAACAAACAATTGTAGCTCAATCGCGAACCGCACATAAGAGGCACCCGGTGCAGCCTATTCACCAGTGCTGGAAATCATTTTGGGAATCAGCTTGTTCGGAAAGCTTTCTATCACCAAAGAGGCATCCTGATGGAGAGAGTTCGATTATTCGTTTATTTCAGTCCAATCACAATCAGCAACCTCGTTTCTTAAGTAGTTCCTTTCTGAAATTCGACAATCCAGACCTACATTAATAGCCATCGGTAGACTTGGCTTCATAAAACATATCATCACCAAGTCCAATCACACTAACAGGGTACCTACAGCATCGACACTCGAATCTCAATAGGACTTCGGTGATTGCACCTTAGCTTACTAGTCGAAAAAGTTCCAGCTCCATCGCCTAACTAACTTGCCAAAGAGACATAAGCATAATATATGCATCTTTGCGTCTCCACCAAGGTTTGAGCAATTTTTTTTTTTTTTTTGTATCTTGAATAGTTGAATATCTTCCGAACCTTTAATTATTTTTTAGTACATCCTTAGATTAGGAGATATAAATTTTTGAAATGAGCCACAAAACAGACCAAATTTGTGGAAATCCAGTTTCCGAATCCTAACTCTAATTTTGTCCAACATTGAAGGCCAGTAACCTCTTTGCTCAAGCTCCGTTCTCTGTCCGCTTCAAACTGGGGACCGAACCTTGTTATCTAGTTTCTGAAGCATCCAGTTTGTGGAAATAGGCCTGTGTATGCGTGTCCTTGAATATAGCCGAGCACCCAAAGGATTTTGGAAACCTTGTGAACCCAACTTTGAGAAGGCATAGATCCCTCATCTGAACTCCTAATAATGAACCTTTGGCTTGCCAATATCTGCCAACATCTTGATGAGTGGCCTTTAAGGCTAACCCTTCATTCCCCTTCGAAGTGAGCTTGGAGAGGTGGGCTGGGGGCGTATGCATACACAGATATTCACGAGCATACATAGTGATAATCATCATCACTTCGCCATTTTACATCAACCATGCATGCTGAAGTTGGAACTGGCAGGAACAACAACAACAATGATGTAATAAGATATTTCTTTGCTGCCGCCACTTCAATATTGGCACTGCTGACAACCTTAATGGCCATGACCCTGACCAAGACATTCAAGGAATTGAATTGAAAACGTTGGAAACAAAAGAAATGTTGTACATGGAACAGAGGAAGTATTAAGCACACTAGCAGGGGACCTAATATCCTCCTCAGTCCCTTTTGTAGAATCCGGAATGATATAAACTAATACTCAATGTCAATACGACTTTGCTGGTATCTCTTTCTCGCGCGAGCTCTTCCCCTTTCTCGTCACACTAGCCAAAGGCAATAGCTGAGGTTGACAACAGAAGATGATGGCACACCAAACTCGTAGTAAACACCATAACAGCAATACATCAGCTAAGATCTTCCGAAAATCAGAAACACTTAGTTGTGAAGTATATACACATCAGAAACATCAAACATGAATATTCTTGCCATGCCATATCTTGTCTACAAAATGGCATCAACACTTAGTCACACTAGCCAAAGGCAATAAGCTAAGGTCGACAATGAAATAGGATGACACATCAACATCATAGTAAAGACTATGATATATTGGGAAGCAACTTAAACACTTTCAGAATTCTCATCAAACGACAATAAACTCCGAAATTTCAGCTTACTAGTCGAAAAGTTCCAACTTCATCGCCTAACTAACGTGCCAAAGAGACATAAGTATACATCTGTATTGGCTCGGAAAGAGAGGGGAAGGCCCAAATCATTCATTTCTGTGGCTAGCTCAACATCTACCTCTTCGGGCACCGAACAGAGTCCTGAACATCATCAAACATCAAACAATCATTCTCCAACACCAATATCAGATACATTACAAAAAACTTCAAGAATGCCAAGAAAAAACACAGAAACAGATTCAGATTCAGAAGGAAACCCCACAAACTGACAATGGATTATTGAACACAAGATAATTCCGCAAATTCACTAGAACCCTCATCCCTATTGGGTAAAAAATTCCAAAATTTGCAATTATCCATTAATTACTCGCACAAAACACACACACATATATAGACCGAGGAAGCTGACCACAAGTGAACTGTGGTGAGCTGAAAAAGTTGTCCAAGAGCTTCTAAAGAGAAATCCTATATTCTTGAAACTGGATGTTCTGGTAAAAACTAAGGACTTGAAATGGTTTTTGTGCTAAATCATTTCGAAAGAAATTTTGTAGTAATCTAAAATCATTTTTTAGAAATAAATGAAATGCTATTCTAAGCCCCAAGGAGATCTAATACAATTCAGTTTTAATAAAAAATCTTTTATTTCTATTTGGAGTAACAAAATTTAAATTCTATGTATTTTAATAACGGCTCGTATATATTTCAAAAAAATATTGTTCTTAAACTCAAAGTTCAAGAAATTAAATTTAAGCTACTGTTCTTGAAGTGTTATGAGCAACACAGTCAAGGCTTGCATATTTTGAGGTGAGGTTCATTAAGAATATCACCAACATATTTCTTCTGAGAATGGATATACCATGAAAGTAAAGATCCATCATATCAAATTACAGCAGCATGGATTGTTTTGAACTTCTCAAACATGGCAGCATCATGCCTTGTACATATGAAATCATCCAAGTGTGAGCACACAAAATACATCATGAACATGAAAAGTGCATATAAATGATGAAAATATGTTAAGGCTTGGCAGAAATAGGCATATAAGGACATCTTCTACTTATCTAACTTATCAGCCATTTTCGAAACACATAATTGAACAATAGTAGACTCTGTTTCAGCTTACTAGTCGAAAAGTTCCAACTCGATCGCCTAACTAACATGCTAAAGAGACATACTGAACTGAAGATGCATACCTCTTTATTGGCTCTACAATCTACATCTATGTCTTCGGGCTCCGAACAGATTCAGGACAGCAATTTAAAATACCACCAACATTGTAATAGGGTCAGTCTTTGCTTCCGCCAACACAACAATGCTTACACCATTAACGGCCATGATTCAGGTCTAGAAATGTATGACTCGATTGAATTTCAAACATTGGCAAACAGAATATGTAATTCTACCGAACACAGCACCTTAAGATAGCAAAGAAATAGATGAGTAGAAAAGAAGGTCTAATTAATGTACTTGCAAGATAACTCAGCAGAATAACAGCTAATCTCTAGACATTGTAGCAAAGAAATAGACAACTAGATATGAGTCAAGTAAAATCATTCAACAAACCTTCCCTTAAATTTGGTTCTCCAAGTAAAAACATCTAACTACAAGCACACAATCAAAATTTTGCCACCAAATACTTAAAAAAGTTGAGTAAAACAGAAATTCAGCCACATATTCTAAAACCTCTAAATCAGAAATTCAGCCACACTCAAAGCTGTACTACTTCGTGCCAACTTTCCAAAGTTCCTCCAACACTACAAAAAATAAAGAAACAGACAAAAATAAGAGTTAGTATATTGTACTAAGTAAATAAAAAAGTAAAATAAAGAAGAATACCTTGAAATACAATTACTCACCATCTTTGTAATCTTCTTCCAATGTTGTTTCTGTTACATCTTCTTAATCTTGAAGAATGATGTCACTTGAACACATTTACATAAAATCAAACAAAAAATAGTTGAGTTATTTTGGAGAAATATCGATTCTGCGAACATGGGAAATCTTGTGCCAATCCTCACCGCTTCTTTTCTGACATCGCCTTCCCAGCTCTGGGCATCCACTGATGCTTAGAACTTTCAGATTTGGCAGAGGTGGAATCGATATAACCTTTGGGCAGTGTACAACAAAGAGTGAATCAAGAGATGGTAGCTGATCCGGGAGTGTTTCGAGCTCAGGAAGATCACATAGGTATAGCAAAGTGAGCTGCTGAAAAGCTTGAGGCAAGTGCGTCATCTTGGGTAGATCATGTAACACAAGATACTCAAGATTATGAAGATGTTTAATATCCTCTGGAAGCTCTACAAACTCTTGGCAATCCCATATCTGGAGGAATTCCAGAGCAGTAAGGTGCCCCAACATCCCTTCGGGTAAACATCTCATTGTCTGACAACTATCCAGGCATAATCGTGTAAGCTCTTTTAAGGATTGCATAACTTCTCTTGTCACAGAAATCTCTTTTGCTCCTGTAATTGTCAGTGATTGGAGCTTACTGAATTTTGCCAGTGTTTCTACTGGAAAACAAGTCAGGCTCTCCTCAATTTCCAGATTGAGACTCCTAGGAATGTCCTGCTCAGATAATAAACCCAAAGTTGAGCTACTGCATCTTAGTTCCTCCAACTTTTGAAGGGATGATAGTGGTCACAGTACTAATGAATAACAACGCTCAATCAACAGAGTTTCGAGATTTGGGAATGCTTCTTTACTCTCATGCTCTTTTGAGAGTCCCTTGAGATTTGGTAGATTAGTGAAACACAATTTTTTCAAAGCAATGAACTGTATCTTTACTGGGTGTCCACACACAACTTCTTTTTCAATAATATACTCCACCCCCACATTCATTAAATACAACTTCTCAAGATGTGGTAACTCTCCAAGTTTTGGAAAACGCCTAATATTTTCGCAATCGGTTATATAAATCTCAACTATTTTTCTCAGCGTTGAACTTTCCATCCATCGTGGAAGATATCTACCACTGAAGCCTTTTATAGAAACACAGTAAAGGTTGGGGTGAGGTTCAAGTGCTTCCAACACCCTTTCATCTACTTCCTCCTCTAGCTTGGATAGGTCATTTCTTTCCCATGACAAACTCAACTCCCGAAGATTGTTTTTCTCTACAATCTTTGCTTTCTTTGCATCCATATGGTCTTTTGCTCTCTCCAGATGCCTAATATGAAGCCTTCCACTGAGCTTCAAACATTCCAATTCCTCAAGTCTGTTATCTCTCTTGAGACCCACAACAAATAGACTCAATGTTTTTAGGCCATTTAACTCTCTCATTTTAGATGGCATCTCACACAACGAGTTGCAGCCATACAGACCTAGATGTTGGAGATTACATAAAGATGTGAACTTCTTAGGTAAAGCCACAAGCCTATCACAGTTATCCAAGTTGAGGATTTGCAAATTCCAAAGAGTACATAACGAGCTAGGGAGAATACGAAATTTGGAAAAGGACAAATTCAAGTAGCGCAGATGTTGAAGATTGCCAATGGAAGGAGGCAAATCTTTTATTGCTTGTGCTATTAATACTCCAAGTGCCGTTAGCGATTTCAGATTTGGCAGCACTGGAATCGATACAATCTTTGGGAAATCCTTAACAAAGAGCATACTAAGTGATCGTAGTTGATCTGGGATTGATTCCAGCTCTGGAAGATCCTCTACGTGTAGATTAGTGAGGTGCTGAAAAGCTTGAGGCAAGTCCGTCATCTTGGGGTGCATAACCACGTCGTATTCTATGTACTATTCACACAGTGTATCTCTTTCCACATGGCGCCTACCACGGCCCAGTCTGTGTCCTTCGCAAGCATTGTCTCTTCACCATCTCCAGCGCCTGCTAGCATCAACAGAAAGTTATGAGAAGATCCTCGTTTCGCATGGGGATTACTGTAAGCTAGATAATTATACGAAGATATTATTAGCTCCCTTCCGGGATAATGTAAAGTCAAGGTCCCTATCGTTGAACCGGATTCATCCAGTTTTCAGTAATATATGTATCTAGTAATATATGTGTCTAGTATGTCCCTAACTTGCTAACTCATCACCGCAGTGTATTAAAAATGTCAACACGATGACATTAAAATGTCAACAAATAATTTTTTTGAACTTCAATATAATGTGTTGATATTATGTGTTGACATTTTGATGTCACCGTGTTAACATATTTAATACACTATATTGATGAGTTAGGAGAGTTAGCAATTTAATTAGTTAGCAATATAACGCACTCCCTTCCTAGTTTATGTATGACTAATTGGGTCCTTAGATTGGGAGATACATACAGACCAAATTCGTGGAAGTTCAACTCCTAAATCCTAACTCTAATTTTCTCAAACTTTGAAGGTCCATAGCTTGTTATCTAGTTTCTGAAGTCTCCACTAGAGCCCCTACCATAGCTTGGGATAGGCCTCTGTATGCATGGCTAAACAGTGCCTATAAGTCAAATTTTATAAATTGATCCTGCTTAGGATAATATTTCCAACAACCCAACTTCGAACGACCTAAGTATTGGCACCGGTGAAGACCTCAAGGGCCATGGCTCAGGCCAAAGAACCCGAGACATTCAAGGGATTGAAATTTAGACATTGGCAACGAAAATGTTCTACAGAGGGTGTCGCATCGGAGGAAGAGGCGAACTTAATACCCATGTTGCCTTTGATGTGTGAAATCAAGGAGATTTCTTATGCAAGGAATACAAGCACATAGACCTGGAAGGATTTATGGTAGCCACTAGACAAGAAGAATCGTGTTTGTATGCAATGGCGGATCCAGGAGTTGAATATCGTGGGGTCGGAAAAAATATAATACTCGCTCCGTTCACAAAAAATAATCTCATTTGTGAACAACACTGGTTTTACCGATAAATTGATAGAATGAGAGAGATGGGTGAAAAAGTAGATAAAGTATGAGAGGAAATGAAAAAAAGTAAGAGAAACAAAGGAGAGAATATAGATAGAGTATGAAAGAAAGTTTTCATTTTGAAACGAAACTATTTTTTATGGACATCCTAAAATTGCAAAATGAAACTATTTTTCATGGACAAATGGAGTATTAAATTAATAAATTTTTTAAAATACGTTGTATTTATATTTTATATGCTGTAAATGAGTAATTTTTTCTATAACATCAAATATTTAGAAAATTAACTTTTTTTTTAAATAATTCAAATATGAACAATAAGGCTGAATGTGAAATTATACTAACAAAAACTAGAAAAAATTAAGAAATACCACTATATTATTATTATTAAAGTCTGTGTTCAATTTAAATAATTAATTAGTTGAAATTGATTATACAAAATTGATTAATGTGAAAATTGTTGTAAAGATATACTCCCTCCGTCCCAAGGAAGATGACTCCTTTCTTGGGCGGCACGGGATTTTATGCAGTTATATTTTGTGTGTTAAGAGGAGAGAGTAAAGTAAGAAAGAGGGAATAAAGTAGAGATAAAGATGTTTCTATTTTAAGTAATTAGCCATCTTGATTGGGACAAACCAAAAAGGAAAGTGGGTTATCTTCAATGAGACGGAGGGAGTATCAGTAAAATTTTAATACTACAGTTAGTATTTTTCAAATTAGTAGAGTAGGGATGTGTCAATTTTTTATGGTGCCACCTATGTTTTTTTATGTAAATTAATGCTTATAGGAACTTCTCTCTCCTACCAACTACCCCCCCCCTCTCCTCTCACTACAACAAACCCGTATCTCTCCTTCGAAAACAAAGCTGAAAAAGCCTCTCTCCCATTCTTCATTCTCGCCTTCTCGGTCGCCACACCTCCATCAGCGCGCGATGCTGCTGCTACATCGTAGTTCCTCCCCATCTCTTGCTAACCTTGTCATCAATTCTCTCTGAGTGGGGTAAAAGGGCGGAGGAGCGGACGCCGTAGGGTCGAAGGCAAACTTTCCGACAGCTGTCCAGGGGCGATGGTGGGGTCGGCCGACCCCACTCGACCCCACCTGGATCCGCCGATGTTTGTATGAAGAAGAAGGTAATCTCAAAGTGCATAAAAACACATAAAACACTTATTTTGAAGCATATATTCATCATAAACATCAATAGTGCATATTCTGTACATTTCATAAACACTGGAAATGATGAAAATATGTTAAGACTTAAGACCTGGCAGAAACAGGCAAATAAGGACATCTTGTACTTACGTAACTTATCAATCAAGAACTTAAAGATCAAAAATAGTTAAATTATATAGGAGAACAAGTGGGCAATTTTGTGCCAATCCTCTCTGCTTCCTCTCTGATATCGCCTTTCCAGTTGTGGGCAACCAGTGACTGTTAGCTCTTTAAAATTTGGCAGAGCTGGAATAGTTACAACCTTTGGGCAGTCTGTAACTTTGAGTGTATTAAGAGACAGTAGCTGATCTGGGACTGATTCCAGCTCTGGATTATCCTCTAACACGAGCCAAGTGAGGTGCTGAAAGGCTTGAGGCAAGCGCGTCATCTTGGGAAGACTCTCTAACACAAGCCCATCAAGATTATGGAGATGTTTAATATCCTCTGGCAGCCAAAGGCATTAGTTGGAGATGTTCCAACTCCATCGCCTAACTAACATGCCAAAGAGACATAAGCATACCTCTTCATTGGCTCGGAAAGAGAGGGGAAGGCTCCAATCATTCATTTATTTGGCTAGCTCGGAAAGTGGATTGTAGTAATCTAAAATCTTTTAAAACAATAAAATGCAATGCGATGCTCAATCAAATCAATTTAATCTAAAATCTTTTATTGTTATACAGAGTTATAACAATTGTGAATAATACTCTCTATATTTTCTGAATTGAATAATTCGAGGTGAGATTTAATTCGATACGTATAGTGGTAAATCAGTGGTAAGTGTCACATAAATGTTAAAAGAGTTCATTTTGTATGTTAAAACATACTAAGAAAAATGTTCATAAGATCTTGAAAGAAGGCAGCAAAAACAGAAAACAGTAACTCACAAACAATGCAAGTATACAAATAAACTGTAATCTATTCTATGTCAACACTAACATTACAAACACAACACACACTCCACACAAATAAACACAACCGCTATTCTGCCAACAAGTCCGGTAGTAGTACGGGCGATATTTTTTATTTTGTTCATTTTGATTATTATTTATCGAATTAGACGTTCGAAAGGCCGTCCTGTATGTACTACTTACATAGACGTATCACGTTCCACAAGGCACTTACCACGGCCCAGTCTATGTCCTTCTCAAGAACTGTATATTCACCCCAATCTGATATTTCGCCTTCTCAAGCGCCTGCCAACATCGAACAAAAAGATTATGAGAACTGCTTGGTTTAGATGGCCGGAGAAGGGGTTCATTATTTCATCCCACCAGCAATGCCTTGCGTGAGGAGTACATAAATTGCAATTATCATAAACACAACGGAGGAGATCTCTCAACAAGTGACATTTCACATCAAATATGTAAAACAAAATTTTAATTAAGCATATCACCGGTTCTTCTGAGAAATTAATACACCATGGAAGTAAAGATCCATCATATCAAATTCCAGCACCATGGATTGCTTTAAATTTCTCATACAGAGAAGCATCATTCCTAGTATATACGAAATCATCCAAGTAAGCATACAACAAGAATGATCTTGCCACAAAATGCTTTAAAAAGTTGAGAAACACAAAAAGTCACCCACAAATTGTAAGACACTTGCATTCGAACCTGTACTTGCTTCGCCCCCTAACATTATGCCAATCTTCCGAAGTTCCACCAACACTGTGAAAAATAAAGAAATAAACAAGAATAAGAGTAAGTTTATCTTATACTCCTATAAACAAAAACAAAGGAAAAAAAGTTAATGAATAATACATTGAAATAGAATTACTCACCGACTTCATAGACTTTCTCCAAAGCTATTTCTGGTGCACCATCTTCATCTTGAAGACAAAGTATTAAAACCATAGTCAAGCTTGATTTGTTTTACAAAAAATAGTTTAGTTATTGTGAAGAAATACTGATATGGCGAACGTGGGCAATCTTGTGCCAATCCTCTCCACTTCCTCTCCGATATCGCCTTTCCAGCTGTGGGCATCCAATGACTATTAGCACTTCCAGATTCGGCAGAGCTGGAATCGATACAACCTTTGGGCAACCTCCTACACCAAGCAAGGTAAGAGATGGTAGCTGATCTGGGATTGATTTCAGCTCAGGAAGAACCAATAAGTATAGATAAGTGAGCTGCTGAAAAGCTCGAGGCAAGCGCGTCATCTTGGGAAGAAACCATAACACAAGCATCGAAATATTATGGTGATGTTCAGTATCATCTGACAGCTCTACTAACTCTGGGCAATTCAATATATGGAGGGATTTCAGAGCAGTAAGGTGCTCCAACATCCCTTCAGGTAAAGATCTCATCGTCCAACAACTCCCTAGACTTAAACATGTAAGATCTTTTAAGACTTCTCTTGTCACAATGATCTCTTTTGCATCCGTAATGCTCAGTGATTGCAACTTACTGAACTTTGCCAGTGTTTCTAATGGGAAACATGTCAAGCTCTCCTCAATTTCCAAGGTGAGATCCCTAGGAATGTCGAGCTCAGATAATAAACCCAAAGTTGAGCTATGACATCTTAGTTCATCCAACTTTTGAAAGGATGAGAGTGGTTGCAGTATTAGTGAAGAGCAATGCTTAATGCTTAGAGTTTGAAGATTTGGGAATGCTTCTTCACTCTCATGCTCCTTTGAGAGTCCCTTAAGATTTGGGAGATCAGTTAAATACAATTCTTTCAACGCTAGGAACTGTATCTTTACTGGTTGTCCACTCCCAACTTCTTCTTCAATAATATACTCCACCCCCACATTCCTTATATACAGCTGTTGAAGATTAGGTAACTCTCCCAGTTTCGGAAAATGCCTAATATTTTCACAATCACTTATATTAATCGTAACTATTTTTCTCAGCGTTGAATTTGCCATCCAACTTGGAACATATCTACCACTAAAGCCTGTCATACAAAGAGATTCAAGATTAGGGTGAGGTTCAAGTGCTTCCAACACCCTTTCATCAACCTCCTTCTCTATCTTGGTTAAATCATTTCTTTCCCATGACAACCTCAACTCCTGAAGATGTTTTTTCATTGCAATCTTTGCTTTCTTTGCAACCATATGGTCTTTCACTCTCTCAAGATGCCTAATCTCAAGCCTTCCACTGAGCTTCAAGCATTCTAGTTCATCAAGTTGGTTACCTCTCTTCAGACCAACGACAAACGTGCTCAATGTTTTCAGGCCATTTAACTCTCTCATTTTAGATGGCATTTTACACAATGAGTTGCACTCCCACAAACATAGATGTTGGAGATTACGTAAGGATGTGAGCTTCTTAGGTAAAGCCACAAGTCTAACACAGTAATCCAAGTTGAGGGTTTGCAAATTCCAAAGAGTACATAACGAGTTAGGGAGAGTGCGAATTTTAGAACTAGACAAATTCAAGTATCGCAAATGTTTAAGATTGCTGATGGAAGGAGGCAAATCGTCTATTGCATTACGAGGTGCATTTAACACTCTTAAACTTGTGAGATCTAAAATAGAAGTAAGGTCCATATCTTGTTGAAAAGTTTTAGGAAACACAACTGTTTTTTGTTGAAAATTTACCTCGCGGATAGTTGATGCACTTGTGAGACCTCTTTCACTTTGTACTCCAGGAACTTTGTTCTCCATTATTGATTCTGCAAGATCATGAACGAGATCATGCATACCAATCTCGTTTGGGTATAACACATTTGTTTGTAGAAGAGATCGCAGTAGTAGCTCATTACATATTTGATTTCCAACATCTTCCACTTGAAGAGCCCCCTTTGATGAAATGTAGCCATGAGCCATCCATAGAAGGATCAGTTCTTCCTTTTCAATGTAATGGTCCTTAGGAAAGGATGCAAAATAAGCAAAGCATTGTCTTAGCTCCAACGGAAGATGATGATAACTCAATCTCAAAGCTGGCATTATCAAACTCTCCTCAGGCGACAACTTCCATATATCATTGTCTCTCACATATATCCATTCCTCTTCCTTTCTTTTAAACCGTAGAATTCCACCAAGTGTTGTAGCAGCCAGGGGCACTCCAGCACATTTATTCACGATCTGTTTCCCAATTATTTCCAGCTCTGGTGACACCTCTTCAACTGGTCCAAAGGCTCGCTGCCGTAGCAGCGCCCAACTGTGCTCATCTGACAGCCCCTCAAGGCAATAACATGGAAGAGTTGTCATTATATCAGCAACCTTCTTCTGGCGTGTGGTGACAACAACCGATGAACCGGCTGAGCCACATGATAAAATATCTCTCAACTCAAACCATTTATCCTGGTGGTCATTCCAAACATCATCCATCACAATCAAATACCTTTTATTGCTTAACAATTCCCAGAGGCGACGTTCAGTAGCATCCAAGTGCTGCAGATCCGTAGCTTTTTCATTCCCCGTGGCAGATTCAATCATTGCTTTCACCAAAGTTTTCATTTCAAAGTTATCAGAAACACAAACCCATATCCTTACATCGAAGTGTTCTTTCACCTGGGGATCGTTGAAGACTAGTCGAGTGAGAGTGGTCTTGCCAAGGCCGCCAACACCGATGATTGGCAGCACAGACATAGACATCTCCTGTTTCTCCTTCAAGTCATTTACCAATATCTTCACAATTTTGTCTTTATCTTCTTCCCTGCCAAGAATCTTATCAGACTCATTCAACAGGGAAGCCGTTTCGCGCGACGCAAGAGATACTTCTCTTGGCCTATGAACAGGCATCTCGCACAGATGAAACTTAGTGCGCTCCGCAGCAATGGCCTCCACTTTCTCGTTGACTTGCTTCATTCTCCTTGCAATTTTGTGGCAATACAAAATTTTCTTGAGGCTATAGCGACTGTATTTTGAATGAGAGTGGTCGAGTTTGGAGACTTCAGTGTTGCAGTCATCCAATACGTCATCAATCACATAAGCAATATCGTTGAGCTTCTGCAGCCAATTTCGAATTGGCTTGCTCTGGATTTGCTTGTCTTCGGCATCCTCCAACACAACTTGGATGGTGGTGAGAGTGCTGTAGAGCTTCTTCATCACCTCGTCGACGCCCAAGATCAGTCCGATCTCCCGGTTGATAAGAGATATCAGTTTGTTAAGAAGGAGTTGAAGAAATGCCTCTGCCATTATGGAACAATAAGAATTAACGATTCTTCTTCTGATAGACAAAGCAGATATGAGAAGGATGAATGTCAGAGGATGATGGTATATTGTATGTTTGTATTGTCACTTTGTATTTGCAAGAGTTGAATAATATGCCACCTTTCCTTGTCTTTTGTTCAATTATTCAAAAGTTAGTAATGGAATAATTACATGTAAATTAGTCGGTTTGTCTATATGTTAATCAAGATTTAATTGTTTAATGGGGTGATGATAAGATCGACTTCACCCTCTTAATACTTTTTCATCCCACTAAACATTTCGAACCACTCCCTAAGACTACCTTTTCTTTGTCTATTAAACTATGATGAGCGTAAATTTACATATCAGTGAATTTATATATTAATAACTTACACTTGAGAAACTTAGCTAAGATCTTATAAAAATAAGAAACACATAATTCAGAAGTACTATAATACATCATAAACAGCAAAACTGCATATTCTCTACTATAAACAGAGAAACTCCAGCTAAGTAATGAAAATATGTTAAGACTTGGCAGAAACAGGCATATAAGGACATCTTCTACCTATGTAAATTATCAACCGAGAACCGTAACACATAATCGAACAACAATATACTCCGTTTCAGCTTACTAGTCGAAAAGTTCCAACTCGATCACCGAACCAAGTAACCAGCATTCTAAACGGACAACAAACTACAGTGCCTACCTCATTATTGGCTCGGAATGAGAAAAGAAGGCCATCAAACTTCAAACATCTACGTCTTCGGGCACCAAACAGAATCCTGAACATCTTCAAACATCAAACAATCATACACCAACATTAATATCAGATAAACTACAAAAACTTCAAGAAAGCTAAGTGAAAACACAAAAACTTGGCATTAGTCCTTAATCATGCCTCTAGCAATCTTTATCATTGTTGACATGTTTGTGCATTTCACATAAACCAAACAGATTCACCACAGCACTTCAAAATACTACCAAGATCATAATTTTAGTTTAGCTTTATTTTTTCCGATTTTGAGCAAAAATCAAATTTATCAAAGACTGAAAACCAAACAGAACTCATAATGGACTATTGAACACTTCACTTGAATTGAGTAAAAATATCCAACTTTTGCAATCATCCATTAATTACACACAGATAGAGTGATAGAGAGAGAGCTTTTGCCGCCGGCGATTCATCTTCTTGAAACTGGAATTCATCTAAAGAGGACTTTGGTGTTTATCTTTTTTCATAGTAATGGAATTTGTTGCTCTCAAGGAGTTCTAGTTTAAACTAGATAATTAAATTACAACAACTAAATAGTATGTTGATGCAATTATGATATCCTTAAGTATAATTTAATTTAAGTTTGAACGTTTTTAATATAAACATTTAATTATCAAGCTGTATGATTTCTTATTTAATAGTAATTTATATTTAAAACATATCTTAAATAAATTATTCCCTCCGTCCACGAAAAATAAGGCACATTTGTCATTTTTGGTAGTCCATGAAAAATAGGGCACATTCAAAAAAGGAAAGTTTTTAAAACTTCTCTCTTACTTTTTTCCTTCTCTCTTACTAATAATATGTAATTTAAATAAAATATAGAGTGAAGAATATTCTATTGAATTGGAATCTTCGATGATGGAGTACAACAATATTATTTCACCCATAGGCATAGCTCAGCTTTCACACTCCAAAAAATCATCTAACTACAAGCACACAATAAAAATCTTGCCACCAAATACTTAAACACAGAAATTCAGCCACATATACTAAGACATTTGCATTTGACAATGCACACTCAAAGATGTACTACTTCGCCCCCTGCCACAATGCCAACTTTTCAAAGTTCCTCCAACACTATGAAATATAAAGAAATAAACAAGAACACTAGTCAGTATATTGTACTCCGTGTAAATAACAAATAAAGAAGAATACATTGAAATACAATTACTCACCATCTTTGTAATCTTTCTCCAATGCTGTTTTTGGTACATCTTCTTAATCTTGAAGAATGATGTGATCACTTGAACACAAATTACTGAAATCATATGTTGGCTCGACTTGTTTTACACAGAATCAACAAAAAATAGCTGAGTTAATTTGGATAAACAGTGATGCTGCGATCGTGGGCAATCTTGTGCCAATCCTCTCCACTTCCTCTCCGACATCGCCTTTCCAGTTGTGGGCATTCAATGACCCTTAGGTGTTTCAGATTTGGCAGATCAGGAATCGATACAACCTTTTGGGCAGCTCATAACATTGAGTGTATAGAGAGATGGTAGCTGATCTGGAAGTGATTCCAGCTTAGGAAGATCTTCAAGGTATAGAATAGAGAGGTGCTGAAAGGCTTGAGGCAAGCGTGTCAGCTTGTGAAGGCCATATAAATAGAGTTTCTTAAGATTTGGCAGATGTTTAATATCCTTTGGCAACTCATGTAATTCTGGGAAATTCCATATGTAGAGCTCCTTCAAAGCAGTAAGGTGCTGCGACATTCCTTCCGGTAAACATCTCATATGTAACTGGAGGAACTTAAGATTATGGAGATGTTTAATATCCTCAGGCAACTCTAGTAATTCTGGGCACTTCGATATGGTGAGGTTCTCCAAAGCAGTAAGGTGCAGCAGCATCCCTTCTAAACATCTCATTGTCCGACAACTTACTAACCATAAACTTGTAAGCTCTTTTAAGGCTTCCAGACCTTCTCTTGTCACGGAGATCTCTTTTGCATTCTCAATTGTCAATGAACGCATCTTACTAAACTTTTTCAGCGCTTCTATTGGGAAACATGCCAGGTTCTCTTCAACTTCGATTGACAGATTACTAGGAATGTCGTGCTCAGATAATAGAGCCAAATCTGAGCTTCTGCATGCTAGTTGCTTCAACTTTCCGAGGGACGAAAGTGATGGCAATACTAATGAAGAGCAACGCTTGATACTTAGGTTTTCCAGATTCGGGAATGCTTCTTTACTACTCTCTTGCTCCTTTGAGAGTCCCTTAAGATTTGGGAGATCAACTAAATCAAGACTTTCCAGAGCCACAAATTGTATCTTTACAGGGTGTCCACTCCCAACTTCTTCTTCAATAATATACTCCACCCCCACATTCTTTAAATCTAGCGTCCTAAGATGGGGTAACTCTCCCAATTTTGGAAAACGCCTAATATTTTCGCAATCAGTTATATCTATATGAACTATTTTTCTCTGCGTTGAATTTTCCATCCAACGTGGAAGATATCTACCACTGAAGCCTTGTATATAAAGAGATTCAAGATTGGGGTGAGGTTCAAGTGCTTCCAACACCATTTCATCAACTTCCTCCTTTATATAAATCATTTCTTTCCCATGACAAGCACAAGTCTCGAAGATTGTTTTTCTCTGCAATCTTTGATTTCTTAGCATCTATATTGTCTTTTACTCTCTCCAGATGCCTAATCTGAAGCCTTCCACTGATGTTCAAGCATTCCAGTTCCTCAAGTTTGTTATCTCTCTTGAGACCCACAACAAACATACTCAACGTTTTTAGACCATTTAACTCTCTCATTTTAGATGGCATCTCACACAACGAGTTGCACCCATGAAGACCTAGATGTTGGAGATTACGTAGAGATGTGAACTTCTTAGGTAAAGCCACAAGTCTATCACAGTAGTCCAAGTAGAGGATTTGCAAATTCCAAAGAGTACATAACGAGTTTGGGAGTGTGCGAATTTCTGAATAGGCCAAATTTAAGAATCGCAAATGTCTAAGATTGCCAATGGAAGGAGGCAAATCTTGTACTATGCTACGAGGGGCATTTAACACTCTTAAACTTGTGAACTCCAAGATGGAAGTAATGTTCATATCTTGCTGAAAAGATTTGGGAAACACAAGAGTTTTGTGTAGCAAATTTACCTCGCGGATAGTTGATGCACTTGCTAGATTTCTTTTACTTTGTACTCCGGGAACTTTATTCTCCATTATTGACTCTGCCAGATCATGAACGAGATCATGCATACCGATATTTTCATACTCATCTACTTGCAGAAGAGATCTAAGTAGTAGCTCATTACATATTTGATTTCCAACATCTTCTACTTGTAGAGCCCCCTTTGATGAAATGTAGCCATGAGCAATCCATAGAAGGATCAGTCGTCCCTTTTCAATGTAATGGTCCTTAGGAAAGGCTGCAAAGTAAGCAAAGCATTGCCTGAGTTCCAAGGGAAGATGATGATAACTCAACCTTAAAGCAGGCACTATCAAACTCTCTTCAGCCGACAACTTCCATATCTCACTATCTCTCACATGTATCCATTCCTCTTCTCTCCTATTAAACCGTAGGATTCCTCCAAGCGTTGTAGCAGCGAGGGGCACTCCAACACATTTCTTCATGATCTGTTTCCCAATTATGTCCAGCTGCAAAGACACCTCTTCATCTGCTTCGAAGGCGCACTGCCGCATCAGTGCCCAACAATGCTCATCCGACAACCCCTCGAGGCAATGACATGGAAGTGTTCTCATCATATCAACAACTTTTTTCTGACGCCTGGTAACGACAACGGATGAACCAGTTGAGCCACATAATAGAACATCTCTCAGCTCAAACCATTTATCCTGGTGGTCATTCCAAACATCATCCATCCCAATCAAATATCTTTTTCTGCTCAACAATTCCCAAAGTTGACGCTCTGCAGCATCCAAGTGTTGCAGATCCGAAGCTTTCACCAAAGTCTTCATCTCAAAATTATCTGAGACACAAACCCAAATCTTTAGATCAAAGTGCTCTTCCACCTGTGGATCATTGAAGACTAGTCGAGCGAGAGTGGTCTTCCCAAGGCCGCCAACGCCTAAGATCGGCAACACGGACATCTTCTTCTCCTCCTTCACATTATTCACTAACATCTTCACAATCTTGTCTTTATCTTCTTCCCTGCCATGAATCTTATCAGATTGGTTCAACACGGAAGCTGTCTCGCGTGAAACAAGAGCAGCTTCTCTTGGTCTATCAACAGGCATCTCACGCAGATGAAACTTAGCACGCTCCGCAACAACTGCCTCCACTTTCTCGTTGACTTGCTTCATCCTCCTTGCTATATTGTGGTGATACAATAATTTCTTGAGGCTGTAGCGGCTGAGTTTGGAAGGAGAGTGGTTGAGTTTGGAGACATGAGTGTTGCACTCATCCAAAATGTCATCAATCTCATAAGCAAGAGCGGTGAACTTCCGCAGCCAGTCTCGAATTGGCTTGCTCTGGATTTGCTTGTCTTCGGCATCCTCCAACACAGCTTGGATGGTGGTGAGAGTGCTGCAGAGCTTCTTCATCTCATCATCGACGCCCAAGATCAGTCCGATCTCCTCCTTGATAAGGGAGCTCAGATTGTCAAGAAGGAGTTGAAGAAATGCCTCAGCCTGAAACAACAATGGATAACTTTTCTTCTTCTGATAGCCAAATGAGAAAGAGAGGAATGTGTGTTTATGTTAGCAAGAATAGAATTGTTTAAGCTTGAAAAGTATACTTTGTCAAAGTAAAGGAGTTGGGCCACCTCGACGATTGTCCATATGACAATATGTTTTATAAAATTATATGAATTTTACAAATCCATATCCATTCATTTGATGCTATGATCCAAATGACGATTGTCCATATGATTTATAAAATTATATGAATTTTACAGATTCATATCCATTCATTTGATGCTATGATCCAAACGACCCTCTTAACGCTTTTTCATATATATTGGTTCCATTTGGACCACATTGCATTGCTTTCTACAATAATTTAAAGTGGAATTATTCTCTCACCACTTGGTAGCCCAGATAATTGCAACTACATATATTTGGGTTTTGACTATATAAAATTGTGACATATACATAACTCAATCTTAATGCATAACACAAATAATATATGGATGTCAGTTTTATATTACATGGAAGTCATTTTTGGTTCTTTTTAGAAAACACGACCTAAAACAATTAAAATCTGACCTATGTATTACTCCCTCTGGCCCGTAAAAATAGAGTACTAATTATAGACTTAAAATCATTCTCCCAAGTCCCACCCCAAATAGCTAAACTAAACCTAAACCTATTCAAGATAGCAAATCGATATACAACCAATTTACCAAGATCATATTTTTAGTTTTTGTTTTTCTATTTTGAGCCAATATCAATAATCAAGCAAGACTGAACGAATTGCTATATTAGCTTATCAATTAATCTATATCCATATGGTAAATTACATAAATGATTATTTTAGATCCAAATCTAATAAGTGATTATATGGTATAGTATGCAACCGGCTTACAAGAATAAAACAAGTTAAAAAAGGACTTAAAAATAACAAAATTAAAACAGAGTAAAAATGATCATAAGATCTTTGAAGAAGGCAGCAAAAACAGAAAAAGTAACTCACAAACAATGTAAATAAACTGTAATCTATTTTATGTCAACACGAACACGAATACGATCATGAGAAACACGACACTTTGGGAGTTGGGAACAACACTCTACCAATCTTTTTACCTAATCGACTACCCTTCCTTTTTGAAACTTTTTCCACCTACATTCCATCGAAACATGAGATATGCATCCTAAGGCAAAGAAGCCCTACTCCTCTAACTCTCTCTATACTCATCTACAACAACAGGAACCACGTCGTATTCTATGTACTATTAACACAGACGTATCTCGTTCCACGTGGCCCTTACCATGGGCCAGTGTGCGTCCTTCTCAAGCACTGTCTTTCGCCCCGCTCTGCTGTTTCACTATCTCGAGTGCCTGGCAGCATCAAACAGAAAGATTATGAGAGGGTGCTAGTTTCGAAAATAGTTACATAACTTATTGAAATTTCGCTTTATTTATTAACTTATAGTGTCTCCGAGGGAGAGAGATAAATAGAAAAGATACATCATGTATTTACTTTCTCAGAAAGGGAACTATACCCTTTCACAAAGTAATCCATTCCAAAGAGAAAAGGTATATAAAAAAGTAAAATATACCCAAAATACTTGTAATTTCGGATTTGGATGTGTGATTCAATATTATTACTATAGTGGAAAAATAATAATATTCCAATTGGGCTTATATTAAATAGTGGGTTCAAATTAATTAGTAGTAAGTCTGATGGGCAAGGCCTGTATCCAAACCTCCATGGACCCCTGACTGAGAAGAAGATTTAAATCTTAATTTATAATATCTTCTCTTAATTACTAAAAGATATTATATGATTTAAATATCCAGTCAATTAACAGAATTTAATTAAAAGACTTTCTGTCTTAAGCTATGGATAATATCTAAGAGAGGGTGGGAAGAAGTAGGAGAGAAAGGGGAAAAGTTAGTGAAAGAAGTGTTAGTGAATTTGTTTAAAGCTTTTCATATTTAGGCTTGGTCTAATTTTGGAGGACGGCCAAAAATAGAAAAACTTATATTTGAATATTTTCAATTTTCCAATGTACTATTATTAATATTGCCATATTTTTAAATTTCCAATGTATTATCCAAATTTCCTAAATCTCATTTATCTGTATTTTGTTAAATCCTAATTTTTTGCCCAGAAACAAGGTTCCGAACACTATTGGATTTTCGAGGGCTATTGTCGTGCAATTTTAATGAAACCAATATTTATTACGTACAAGAAAAGAGGACCGCTCATCCTCAGACATTGTCTGTCAAGAGAATTCCAAGGGTTCTTTTGCCTTGGCATTGAGAATTTGCACTTCTTTCTCTCTCAAAATCCTCCTGTTTCTCTCTTTGAATCTTGTGATTATGATAATTAATAGAAGTCTATACAGTACTGTATATGTAGTTAAGATGACTAGTATTTGTAATTATTCCGCATAGTGGTACGGTATCACCTTAAGAGGTTGTGTCATTTTAATGTACCCTATATATATATTGAATTCTTAAATATTTAGAGTATTTAAAGACTTAAAACTGTTAAAAAAATAAAATATCTTTGAATCGTATTAAAAATTTTGAGTTCTCAGCTCCTGCACAAATTATCTCAACACATTGCATCAAAAATATCAACACAAGGACATAATTATTAGTTAGCATTTTATCATGGCCCAATATTTGATTACTCAATGCTACTACTCCCTCCATTTCTTCATAGTAGCGGAATTTTTCAGCACGGAGTTTTAGAAATGAATGTTGTGTGTGTTAAATAAATAGATAAAAAAGTAAGAGACAGAAAAAGGTAGAGAGAATAAAGTATAAAGTGAATAAAATATAAAGTGAATAAAGTAGATATAAGAGAGAGTAAAGTAAGAAAGAAAAAAAAGTTATCATATATAGAAATGACTCAATTATAAAGAAACTTTCCGAAATTGAAAAATGACTCAACTATAAAAAACGGAAGGGAGTATAAAATATGAAAGTATACTAAACCCTTCTTCCATCTTCCCAATAAAAAGTGACATTTCTAGTCCCTCTTTTAATTTCCCTAGTCCCTAGTCCCTACGCCTTAACTTCCCTATAGTCCCGATAAAGAAACTGTTGAGACAATACTTCCCTCTTTTAAATTCCCCTAAGAGCATTCACTATGGAAGAGCCCTCTCATTCCACATTAGCATTTGGCTAAAAGGCCTATCTTCTCATAAGAGTATCCACAATGGCGGCTGGCCGATTCGCGACGCTAGCCGGTCGACTAGCCGAACCATTGCGACCGGCTAGCTGAATATCGGCGAAAAAATCGGCTAGGGCTAGCCGATTTCATGGCGCTGGCCGATGCGCTGGCCGCCATTGTGGCGTGCCGATCGGCCAGCGCCAATTTTCGTTTTTTTTTTTTTTTTTAATTTTGAAAACCTATATAAACGCGATTTTAATTTCATTTTCATTTGCACCACTTGTTTTAACGAGTTTTCTTTCTCTCTAAATTTCTGTACAAAAGCAACATCGAGCAATGGATTACAACAACGAGTCCAATCCAGCGACGAGCGGATCTCAAACACCCACGGTACAAAAGCACTTGATTACTTCTTCATGTGGAAGCTCTTTCGTGCTATCACATGGATCCGTTTTTGCTATTTGCACAGCAAGAAATTCACTTTTTTGATTGCTGAAACTCACACATGTACCAGGATCGAATGCGCGTAGTGATCATTTCGATCATCTTAAATATATCACTATCTTCATCATCTTTACTCCCAACTAAACCCTTCGGTCTCATCTCATTCTCTTTCCATTTATCTTCAACAATGTTTTCTTCTCCCACAACATCATGAGTACAAGTCACAACTTTATGTATCAAACCGTACTCATCAGCATTTTGCAGATTCATTTGCCACTCCTTTTTCCTTGAGCTCGGGACAGAAGCTTGTGGAAGATGATTAGAGGCCAACAATGGAGCTGTCTCTGGTAGCGGTTGCAAGGGCTGGGAAGGTCTCGGTATGGAGTAGGGCAGCAGCTCCGAGGGCTGGACTCGCCTGCTGCGGCTGGCGATTGGTGGTGGTTTAGAACACGAAGGATGGCGCACGGTCCCTGGTGTACACAAGCCTGAGTAAGGGCTCACCCCAGACTCAAACCGGAATTCGATTTCTTTAAACTGGTCTAGTAGGGTCAACCCCTTTCTAGACAAACAGATAGGCAATGTTCAAAATAAAACATGGCAAGATAGAACATACTGAGAATTTAAATACTTCAAAGATATTTTCTTTATTTAAAAGAATGTCTACCTCATTCGCTTAAATTTCCTAACTTGAAATTTCTTTCTCCAACCTCTACTTGCTCTAGAGATGGCCTTTTCGCAAACAATATAATATGCTAAATTAGCCTCTAAAATCAAGTACTCCATCAATTAAAAAAATTAAATTATTCGGAAAGGAAAATTAGACTGTTGTGGTTTTTAGAACGTCGTCTTAAACTCCTTTTCAAATTTGGCGGCCACCCAAGGCATCGCTGGCTATGCCGGCCAACCATTCGCGCCCTCCTTCCGTACGTAACACCTTCAACCCTTATTTTAGTCCAACAAATTAAATTCTGACAGCCCACATATTTTAATTAAAAGGCACCTTATGTCACCAATTTAATTTTGAGAGCCCAACAACAAAATAAGGGAGAGGCACAAATTAAATAATAAAACTCCCCTCCTCCACCATCGGTCCATCCGCCCTTCTCTCCCTCATTTCTTCTCCTTCACCAAATCCTCAAATTGAGAACAGCCTAGAGGTGCCTACGATTCAGGAACCGGCGGTTACGGTTTTGGAAATTGTTGAACCGGAATCGAATCGGAGGGTGTTTCGCAGTTATGGCTCTGGTTCCAAAACCGCCGGTTTCGGTTTCGGTTCCGAACTGGCGGTTTTTCGGCAGGTTTTCACTGTTCCGAACCGGCGGTTTTTTTTGCGGTTCCGGCTTGATTTCACTGTTTTTCGCCGGTTTTTCGTGGTTCCGGTTTGGAATTGCCCGGAACCGGCGGTTCCTGCACGGTCTCGGTTCGACAATTTTTTAACCTGAATCGAACCACGGTTCAAAAATCAACGGTTTCGGTTCGGGAAAATTCTCACGATTTCGGTTCGAAACCATAACCGGCGGTTACGGTTTTGGCTTTAACCGCCGGTTCTGTAAACCTTGGGCAGGTCTAGAACAGCCCCAAATTCTCGTCGCCTCCTCCCTCACGCCGGCGATCGCTGTTCCCGTCACCTCGGTGATTCGCCATGGGAGGGTACCAGAGAGTCTCCTCTCCCCCAATTCGTTTCCAACATTGGAGATCCCCAAATCGTAAACCCTTCACTTCCGTCATCTCTTCCGGTCTCACCACCACGCGATTCTGGCGAATAGAGTCACGGCTCTCGCTCTTCCCTATCCTCCCCAATTTGAAGAAACCGAGGTTCCAGTCACCTACTTCTCCTCCTCACCTCCCTAAACAACCCCGCACAGCCCCGATTAACCCCGAAGATAAGTTCTCATTACCAAGTTATATTCTTTTTCGCGTTTCGATTTAGTTAGAATTCGTGACTGTTCGATCGATTGTGTTCGTTTTCTGTTGATTGATCGATGTTACATGTTAATTGAGTTCATTCGAGTTACTTGTGTGGGAGTTGATGTATGATGAACAAGATGGTAAAAGTTCATGATTCGGAGATGGGAAGGAAATATACCTCGCGATGTAAACTTGGTTGTGGAGTTTGTAAGGCCGAAAGGAATGGACCCCTTGGCTTGGCACATTGTTTCTGTCAAGAGGCATTCGTGTATATTGTAGTATTGGAAAGGATTGTGGAGATTGAAACATAAATCTTGAAATGAATTACCTACTTTGGAGTTGAATTGAGGATTAGGCAGCCCCTTGAATCCCTCTATATCTATTTCGTGACTTGCAGTGATAGGAAAAAGAATGTAAACCAACAGCTCTTCTCCTCACTTTACTCTCTCAGCTCTCTCTCAATCAATTTGCTTGGAAGTGCAGATGTGAAAGTGAGAATGGGGAGTAACTACCGTGATATTTGAGGGTGTAGGATCATGTGGGTTAATTGAGATTAATTCTCAATTAATTGGTGATTTAAGGATAATTAGTGTCTGCACTTAATCTATGATTAATACTCATGATTAGGATTTATTTTTGGTGGTTTAATTGGTAATTAGTGGCTGAGTTAATTGTGATAAATCCTCATAATTAGGATTTATTTCGTTGTTTAATTCCTCGCAGGTAACGACTACGGAGTGGGATGGATGCTGGAAGCTGGAAGCCGGAGCAGATTTTAGGTTGGAACTACCTTGAAGAAGAAAAAAAGTGGGCTCAAAGATCTCCCACAATTTTATTTAATTTGATTGGACTCATTTAGATAGGAGTCCAACTTGTATATTTTATTTATTTGATTTTGGACCTCCATTTTTTCCATGGCCCAAAGCCTTTTGTAAAATAAACATTCAACTTTACTTAATTTAGAAGCTTAAATATTTACTTCAAATTTTGCATTTCTTTTATTTAATTAAAGTTCACGGAAAACTTTAATTAATTTCGTCATGTCGTTTCCAATAAAGATTAACATCATCTCGTTCTCCATTGATGGAGAGATAAAATAATATAACCACCATATTTATCTTCTTTTCATAAAAATTATTTTATAAGGGAAAAGGTATTTGAGAAATTACACTTTATGTTTTTTTAATGCTTTTGTACTATTATTTTATTTTTTTAAATGATATACCTTTCTATATGCCTTTTATCCTTGGAGTTGATTAATTTTTAGAAAGGTATATTGGCACTTTTTGAGAAGGTATAAACATGATATACCAATTTTCATTTACCTTCTCCCCTTGGAGTTGCTCTCACACGAGAACTCAAAATAACAGCAAATCTCTAAACATTGTTGCAAAGGAATAGATAAGTAGATACTCCATGAGTTAAGTCAAATCATTCAACAGAATCATATCTTCAAACTTGATTTTCCAGGCACACCACTCAAAATCTTGCCACCAAATACTTAAAGTTGATCAAAACAGGAATTCAGCCACATATTCTGAAACACTTGCATTTGACTATGCACATTCAAAGCTGTACTACTCCGAAATACAACGAGGAAGGTACGATTACACATCTTCTACTGGAAATTAAATAAGCTAATAAGTCCGATTTATCTCGAAATAAGGGAACGAAATTCCGGAGCGCCACAACTACTTCGTGTGAACTTTCCAAAGTTCCTCTGACACTGAAAAAAATAAAGAAACGGACAAAATTAAGAGTCAGTATATTGTATGTAAATAACAAAAATAAATATAGAAGAATACATTGAAATACAATTACTCACCATCTTTGTAATCTTTCTCCAATGCTATTTCTGTTACATCTTCTTAATCTCGAAGAATGATGTCACTTGAACACAAATTACTGAAATTATAGTCAAGCTCGATTTGTTTTACATAGAATCAAGAAAAATTAGATAAATTATACCTGAGGAATATCAATGCGGCGAACGTGGGCAATCTTGTGCCAATCCTCTCCACTTCCTCTCTGACATCGCCGTTCCAGTTGTGGGCATCCACTGACTTCTAGCACTTTCAGATTTGGCAGATCAGGAATGGTTACGACCTTCGGGCAGCTTGTAACACGGAGCATAGAGAGAGATGGTAACTGATCTAGGAGTGATTCCAGCTCTGGAAGATCGTTCACGTCTAGGTTAGTGAGGTGCTGAAAGACTTGAGGCAAGTGCGTCATCTTGTGTAGAGTATATAACGAGAGGCCTTTAAGATTATGCAGATGTTTAATATCCTTGGGCAGCTCTAGTAATTCTAGGCAATTCGATATGACGAGGTCCTCCAAAGCAGTAAGGTGCCGCAACATCCCTTCTGGTAAACATCTCATTGTCCAACAACTCCGTAGCCATAAACGTGTAAGCTCTTTTAAGGCTTTCAGACCTTCTCTTGTGAAAGAGATCTCTTTTGCATTCTGAATTGTCAACGACCGCAACTTACTAAACTTTTTCAGCGCTTCTATTGGGAAACATGTCAGGTTCTCTTCAACTTCGATTAACAGATTAATAGGAATGTCGTGCTCAGATAACAAAGCCAAATCTGAGCTTCTACATGCTAGTCGTGTCAACTTTCCGAAGGACGAGAGTGATGGCAATACAAATGAAGAGCAACTCTCAATCGAAAGAGTTTCGAGATTTGGGAATGCTTCTTTACTACTCTCTTGCTTCTTTGAGAGTCCCTTCAGATTTGGAAGATTATTTAAAAGCAGTTTTTTCAAAGCCACGAACAGTATCTTTACTGGGTCACCACTCCCAACTTCTTCTTCTTCTTCAATAATATACTCCACCCCCATATTTATTAAATGCAACTTCTCAAGATAAGGTAACTCTCCCAATTTCGGAAAACGCCTAATATTTTTGCAATCAGTTATATAAATCTCAACTATTTTTCTCTACGATGAACTTTCCATCCAACGTGGAAGATATCTACCACTGAAGCCTATTATATAAAGAGATTCAAGATTGGGGTGAGGTTCTAGTGATTCCAACACCATTTCGTCAACTTCATCCTCTAACTTGTATAAATCATTTCTTTCCCACGACAAACACAACTCTTGAAGATTGTTTTTCTCTACAATCTTTGCTTTCTTAGCATCCATATGGTCTTTTACTCTCTCCAGATGCCTAATCTCAAGCTTTCCACCGAGGTTCAAGCATTTCAGTTCCCCAAGTTGATTATCTCTCTTGAGACCCACAACAAACAAACTCAATGTTTTTAGGCCATTTAACACTCTCATGTTAGATGGCATCTCACACAACGAGATGCAGCCATACAAACCTAGATGTTGGAGATTACGTAGAGATGTGAACTTCTTAGGTAAAGCCAAAAGTCTATCACAGAAATTCAAGTCGAGGATTTTCAAATTCCAAAGAGTACATAACGAGTTAGGGAGAGTGAGAATTTTTGAAGAGGCCAAATTCAAGAATCGCAAATGTCTAAGATTGCCGATGGAAGGAGACAAATCTTTTACTGTGCTACAAGGGGCATTTAATACTCTTAAACTTGTGAACTCCAAGATGGAAGTAATGTTCATATCTTGCTGAAAAGATTTAGGAAACACGAGTTTTGTGTAGCAAATTTACCTCGCGGATAGTTGATGCACTTGCTAGATTTCTTTCACTTTGTACTCCGGGAACTTTGTTCTCCATAATTGACTCTGCCAGATCATGAACGAGATCATGCATGCTGATATTTTCATACTCATCTACTTGCAGAAGAGATCTGAGTAGTAGCTCATTACATATTTGATTTCCAACCTCTTCCACTCGAAGAGTCCCCTTTGATGAAATGTAGCCATGAGCCATCCATAGACGGATCAATCCTCCCTTTTCAATGTACTGGTCCTTACCAAAGGCTGCAAAATAAGCAAAGCATTGTCTGAGCTCCAAGGGAAGATGATGATAACTCAACCTCAAAGCTGGAACTATCAAACTCTCTTCTACCGACAACTTCCATATCTCACTGTCCCTCACATGTATCCATTCCTCTTCTCTTCTTTTAAACCGTAGGATTCCTCCAAGCGTTGTAGCGGCGAGGGGCATTCCAGCACATTTCTTCATGATCTGTTTCCCAATTATTTCCAGCTGCAAAGACATCTCTTCATCTGCTTTGAAGGCGCACTGCCGCATCAGTGCCCAACAATGCTCATCCGACAACCCCTCCAGGCAATGACATGGAAGTGTTCTCATGATATCAGCAACTTTCTTCTGGCGGGTGGTAACGACAACGGATGAACCAGTTGAGCCACATGATAGAACATCTCTCAGCTCAAACCATTTATTCTGGTGGTTGTTCCAAACATCATCCATCACAATCAAATATCTTTTTTTGCTCAACAATTCCCAAAGATGACGCTCTGTAGCATCCAAGGACTGCAGATCCGAAGCTTTTCCACTCCCTCCAGTGGCAGATTCAATCATGGCCTTCACCAAAGTCTTCATCTCAAAATTATCTGAGACACAAACCCAAATCCTTATATCAAAGTGCTCTTCCACCTGTGGATCATTGTAGACTAGTCTAGCGAGAGTGGTCTTCCCAAGGCCGCCAACACCTGCGATTGGCAGCACCGACATCTCCTGTCTCTCCTTCACATCGTTCACCAAGATCTTCACAATCTTGTTTTTATCTTCTTCCCTACCATGAATCTTATCAGACTGGTTCAACAGGGAAGCCGTCTCGCGTGAGGCAAGAAAAACTTCTCTTGGCCTATCAACAGGCATCTCGCGCAGATGAAACTTAACACGCTCTGCAACAACTGCCTCCACTTTCTCGTTGACCTGCTTCATCCTCCTTGCGATGTTGTGGCGATACAATAATTTCTTGAGGCTGTAGCGGCTTAGTTTGGAATGATAGTGGTTGAGTTTGGAGACATGAGTGCTGCACTCATCCAAAATGTCATCAATCTCATAAGCAAGAGCGGTGAGCTTCTGCAGCCAGTCTCGAATTGGCTTGCTCTCGATTTGCTTGTCTTCAGCATCCTCCAACACAGCTTGGATGATGATTAGAGTGCTGCACAGCTTCTTCATCTCATCGTCGACACCCAAGATTAGTCCAATCTCCTCCTTGATAAGGGAGCTCAGATTGTCAAGAAGTAGTTGAAGAAATGCCTCTGCCATACAATTAGTGGTTCTTTCTCAGCTAGCCAAATGAGATATGAGAAGGCTGAATGTGAGAGGAAGGTATGTAATGAAGGTGCTGGCAGCGGAAGCGGGCGAGAATAAATCAATCACATAATAATCAGATCTATTTAGCAGATTATTTAGACAAAAGCTATTCGCGTAATTATCACATGTACCATGCTCATAACTTGAATCAATCATGCTTTAAGAATATTGAAACCTAAAACATGCTTTTCTACGGAGCAGAAAAATACCTAATTAATTCTCCAAAGAATTGAAGATGGCTAGCTTCTTCTCCACGTGATGCTTTGAGTACTAAACCACAAATCTTCTCTCTGGTTCACGAACTGTATCCCAATATCAGTGTGGGCTGATCTTACTAGAATACTAGGACTTAAATAAAGAAGACAGAAGAAATCCTTTTTGGAATAGGAGAGGAATTCGAAAATCTCCTCAGCTGGGGGGGAATTTTCGAAAAAAATACAATGATGAGAAAAATGTGTTTTCTGTCTCCTTTATTCTCCTATTTATATTAAGATCCTTTTGGGCCCAGACAGGGATCTATGGAAGGTTTTGGATATGGGCTCATCCAATTTACTTTTTACTAATTAAATTGAACCCACAATTTAATATAAGTTATAATTGGAATATTACGAGCAGCCACTACATAAGTAATATTGAACTCTCCCCATCCAAATCCGAAATTATAAGTAATCCGGGTTTTCGTTTAACTTTCATTTCCCGTGCTTAAGATTAAAATGTCTATTAATTAATTAATATCTTCTATTGACTTAATTAATTAACTTCTTATTAATTCCAAGAGTGGACTTAGCATGAAACGCTTATTTATTATTCATAGAGTAATCACACTCCAACTAGCTAGGTTCCGAATAATAAAACCTCGTTTCGCGCTCCTCTTGAGGACATTATCAAGCGAGACTCAGCTCGCGCACGATTCAATATAATAGCAATCCTAGCACCGCTAGATATCGATCACCACTACCAAATATATCAGGATCATTGGGTTACGAAAAACCCGCACCATTTGATAAGTCAAAGTAGTGCATAATCAATACCGTATGCTCAATGCTAACCTACATTGATTAAGAAATAAATATTTATCAAGACCTCGCCTTTCAGTAGATAGCCTAAGGCAAGTCTTGCTGTTAGATCCGTTCAGTGCTATACCACACCAATGTCATCTTATTTCAGTAAGGCTTAGAAATATGCGGACTGACATTGCAACCTTTCTCGATGGGTAGTCAAATTCCATCTAGGTTGTGAAATTCATCTTTTTCTTTGTTTAGAACTGACCGTATTACCTTAAAGTGGACGACGCCCACAACCGGTCTACTAAAACAAAGACATAGACTTTGTTAAGTTAACTTATACACTTAAACATGCATTAACATCCATTAAATGTAAAACATAACAACATTATGACAAAAATAATCTGTTTTATTTATTGGAAAATAAAATAAGAGTTTTACAGTATTCAATCACTCGAAACGTGATTTCTAGTATACAAACTCTAACATGTAATCGGTCAAATTCTTTTAATTTATCGTATTATATTTGCGATTATTGTAATGATAGCAGCGGAATAATTGTTGTATGCATTTGTCCATATGCTTATAAAGATTGAAACTTTTATTGGTTAATTTTGTCCACTAAACATTTCGATTTTGTTATTGATTGAAACGTTTCTTGGTTGTTACACTATAAAGAATTGGTATTGTATTTCTCTTTATATTATTTGCCAATTTTAAAGTTCGTTGGAAAAATCCAATTTTTTGAAAGTATGGTGATATTAGATGTCAATACCCCTTTTAAAAAAATCATAAATTTGAAAAATATAATCATGGGTTTTGAATGGGAGTGGTCGAGTTTGGAGACATGAGTGTTGCACTCATCCAATACGTCATCAATCACATATGCAATATCGTTGAGCTTATGCAACCAATTTCGAATTGGCTTTCTCTGGATTTGCTTGTCTTCGGCATCCTCCAACACAGCTTGGATGGTGGTGAGAGTGCTGTAGAGCTTCTTCATCACCTCGTTGACGCCCAAGATCAGTCCGATCTCCCGGTTGATAAGAGAGATCAGTTTGTCAAGAACAAGTTGAAGAAATGCCTCTGCCATTAATATTCTTTTTCTGATTGGCGAAGCAGATATGAGAAGTATGAATGTCAAAGGATGATGGTATATTGGTATGTTACATGGTGTTTGGTTTCCAAAATAAAATAATACAAAGATACTCCCTCCGTCCGCCATTAGGAGTCTCATTCATGGATGGCACGGGTTTTAAGAAATGTTAAGAAAAGTGCGTGGAAAAAAGTTAGTGGAATAGGGATCCCATTTGTATATATTAATTTTAAATGAAATGTGAGCGGAATGAGTTAGTGGAAGGTGAGACCCTATTTGGTAAAAGTGAACCGGGACACTTATTCGCGGACGGACTAAAATGGAAAAACGGGTCTCTTATTCGCGGATAGAGGGAGTATAATCTAGGATTGAGTCGTGAGATTATTTTAGTCATAAGGGGTTAGCTATGACTAATAATCCCATTATTATCTATCCAGGATTGAATTGTGGGATTAAATCTCATGAATCAAACGCGCTTCAAATTTAATCTCGGATACAATCATGGAAACTAAACAACCCCTTATGCAAGAGTAGAATAATGTGCCACCTTTCATTGTCTTTTGTTCAATAATTCAAATGTTAGGAATGGAATAATTAGATGTGTATTAGACGGTTTGTCTATATGTTAATCAAGATTAAATTGTTTATTGGTGTGATGATAGGATCCACTTCACCCAATTAATACTTTTTCATCCCACTCACTAAGACACCTTTTCTTTGTCTATTTGTTCCTTAGATTTAAATTTAATGAATAAAATATTATGATTGTAAATTTACATCACACTGTATTCGAATATTCAGGAGCACACGTAGATGCTAATTTTTCGTCTCACGCCGATGACTGACTGCCGTCCCCACGGTAAAGTGAATACGTCCGAGCAACCAAGAAGGTAAAGCACTGAGATATCGCTACGACTCTACCAGACCTTGGAGGGCCGGACATGGAGGAACGATGGAAACTGTGGGACACGATAAGGGCTTGCAACTTGAAGTGGCAATAGGGAAGGCAATCAGAGTGGTTATAACACGAGTGGAATGCAACGAGGAAAATTCGCAAGGCTAGCCATGGACATTGATCTCACGCACTTGCTCGTGTCGAAATTTATGATGGATGAGATGGAGAGGAATTTAAGGTGGAATATGAAAATTTGAGCGACCATAGTTTTTGTTGCGGCATGTATGGTCACCTTCATGCAAACTGTGCTCATAAGCCAGCAGACAAGGAGGATGTGTGTCAAAAAATGCTAATGCGTATGGGCTATGGATGATAGTTGAAAAAATGAAGGCAGGGGCGACGTATGAGGGAAAAGGAAAGGAAACAACATAACACTAACAACATAATAGGATCATTCTTCGCTGCCCCTGACAATTCAATGTTTACACCGTTAATGGCCATGATTCAGGTCGAGAAATGTATGACTCGATTGAATTTCAAATGTTGGCAACAAGATATGTAATTCTACTGAACTCAAACCTTAAGATGGGAAAGAAATAGATAAGTAGAAAAGAAGTCTAATTGATACTACAAGTTAACTCAGCAGAATAACAGCTAATCTCTAAACATTGTAGCAAAGAAATACAGTATATAAGTAGATACGAGTCAAGTCAAATCAATCAACACACCCTCCCTTAAACTGATATGACAATAGCAGTTTAGAAAATAAAACCATCTCTTCAAACTTGATTCTCCAAGTAAAATCATCCAACTACAAGCACACAATCAAAATCTTTCCACCAAATAGTTGAGCAAAACAGAAATTCAGCCCCATATTCTAAGACACTTGCATTTGACTATGCACACTCAAAGATGTACTACTTTGCCCCCTGCCACATTGCCAACTTTTCAATGTTCCTCCAACACTATGAAACATAAAGAAATAAACAAGATTAAGAGTTAGTATATTGTATGTATATAACAAATAAAGAAGAATACACTGAAATACAATTACTCACCATCTTAGTATTCTTTCTCCAATGTTGTTTCTGGTACATCTTCTAAATCTTGAAGAATGATGTCGCTTGAACACAAATTACTAGAGTTATAGTTGAGCTCGATTTGTTTTACATATAATCAAGAAAAAAAAGATAAATTATACCTAAGAAATATTAATGCGGCGAACGTGGGCAATCTTGTGCCAGATGAACTTATTATTAATAAAATAAAGAGGCACTCTCCTGTGCATGCGAGCACGGTGAGCGCAAATGAAGGAGACGGCGGCAAAAACATACTAAACACTTATCATAAGATATTGAAGAAGGCAGCAAAAACAGGAAACAGAAACTCATAAACAATGTAAATATATAAATAAACTGTAACCTATTCTATGCCTACATGAACACGAGTACGAACATGAGAAACACGACACTTTGGGAGTTTGGAACAACACCCTACCTGTCTTTGTACCTAACCAACTAACCTTCATTTTGAAAACTTTTTCCACCTACATTCCATCATAAACAATGGAACCTAAGAAGATGAAGAAGCGCTACTCCTCTAACTCTCTCTATACTCATCTACAACAACAGGAACTACGTCGTATTCTATGTACTATTTGCACAGACGTATCTCTTTCCACATGGTGCTTACCACGGCCCAGTCTGTGCCCTTCACAAGCATTGTCTCTTCGCCCCACTCTACTGTTTCACCATCTCCAGCGCCTGCCAGCATCAAACAGAAAGATTATGAGAAAATGCTTGTTTCGCATGGGGATCATCATCCCATCAGCAATGCTAAAAAGATACGACGGGAAAAGTAGTCTTAAGAAAATATCAAAGAATGAGTCTTGATGGAAAGGGGCAGCATCGTCTAATGAAAATTCAACTTTCGGAAATTGGGAAAATAAGATCAGTAGGGAGTGGAGAAAAATCCAGTTTCCAGTAATGGGAAAATGGGATTAGTAGGAAGTGAGAGTCACCATTGCCATATATCCAAAGCTGTATTCAACAAACCTGATCCTTCTGCATTTCCATTATCCCTGCTTGTTTCTTCTGCAATTGTTCGTTGGCCTCCTTTAGTTTAACTACTTCTGCTTCCAACTCCATGGTGTAAGCCTGCAAGAACCCAAAAGGAGAGCTGGTTAATAAAGTTCAACATCTAATTCCAACGGCCGACATGCTGAAATCTCAATTTGTGGATTTGATGCAGGTACATGTTCCTTAGAGCATAGACTAAATTAACTCGTATAAAATGAGATCTTTAAGCGTCTCATGAAGAGTAACTTTCAAGTATAGTATGTCTCCACCAAGTTTTGAGCAATCTTTTTTGTATCTTAGATATCTTACAAACCTTCAATTATTTTTAAGTACTTCCAACTGAAGAAGAAATGTTATAAGATTCTTCCCTAGTTTCTTGAATGACTAATTGGATTCTTAGATCGGGAGATATAAACTTTAATTTGGTTAAACTCTAACTCTGATTCGTGGAAGTCCAAGTCCTAAATCCTAACACTAATTTGGTTAAACTTTGAAGATCCATAACTTCTTCTTTCAAACTCCCTTCCCTTTGATTCAAACCGTGGTATTGAACCTTTTTATCTGGTTTCTGAAGCATCCACTCGAGCCCCCACCAAAGCTCGGGGATAGGCCTCTGTACGCAAGCCAAAACAGTCCCTAGTAATCGAATTTTTTAAATTGATCCTGGGAAGGATAATGTTTCCAACGACCCAACTTCATATGATCTCAGTGTTCCTCAATGGACATGGCTCGGGCCAACGACCCTTGAGAAATTCAAGGGATTGAATTTTAGACATTGGCAACAAAAATGTTCTACGAAGGGTGCGTCGCATTGGAGGAAGAGACGAACTTAATACCCATGTTGCCTTTGATGTGTGAAACCAAGGAGATTTCTTGTGCAAGAAATACAAGCACATATACCTCCAAGGATTTATGGTAGCCACTAGATGAGAAAAACCGTGCTGGTATGAAGAAGAAAGTTTTTGGCTAAATATTATTTTAGAATCAGAAAACTACTATCAGTTCAGTGATGTGGGTCATCACCAAAGAGGCCTCCTGATGGAGAGAGTTCGGGTGTCCGTTTATTTCCATCCAATGAAAATCAGCAACTACGTTTCTTAAGCAGTTTTCTTCTGAAGTTCCACGATGCAAACTAGACCAGTGCTCGTACCTAAGGTTGGCGATGAAAGATTATATCAACATCATAGTTAAGACAATGATAAAAACACATCAAAAAACTAGCTAAGATCTTCTAAAACACAAAACACTTATTGTACTTATGTAACTTATCAATCAAGAACTTAAACATCAAAAATAGTTGAATTATATTGGAGAAACAAAAATGCGGCGAACATGGGCAATCTTGTGCCAATCCTCTCCGCTTCCTCTCTGACATCGCCTTTCCAGTTGTGGGCAACCACTGACTGTTAGCTCTTTCAGATTTGGCAGAGCTGGAATCGTTACAACCTTTGGGCAGTCTGTAACTTTGAGTGTATTAAGAGACGGTAGCTGATCCGGGAGTGATTCCAGCTCAGGAAGATCCTCTAACACGAGCCAAGTGAGGTGCTGAAAGGCTTGAGGCAAGCACGTCATCTTAGGAAGTCCCTCTAACACAAGCCAATCAAGATTTTTGAGATGTTTAATATCCTCTGGCAGCTCTACTAATTCTGGGCACTCTGATAATCGCAGGGTCTGCAGAGCAGTAAGGTGCCACAACATCCCTTCTGGTAAACATCTCATTGTTCGACAACTGTCTAGACTTAAAAGTGTAAGCTGTTTTAAGGCTTGCAGACCTTCTCTTGTCACAGATATCTCGTTGGCAAACTTAATTCTTAATGACTGAAGCTTACTGAATTTCGCCAGTGTTTCTATTGGGAAACATGTTATGCTCTCCTCAATTTCCACGCAAAGACTCCTAGGAATGTCCTGCTCAGATAATAACGCCAAAGTTGAGTTACTGCATCTTAGATTCTCCAACTTTTGAAGGGATGGGAGTGGTGGGAGTATTAATGAAGAGCAACATTCAATCCATAGGATTTCAAGATTTGGGAATGCTACTTTACTCACTTGCTTCTTTGAGAGCCCCTTCAAATTCGGAAGATCAATTAAATGGAGTCTTTTCAGAGCCACAAACTGTATCTTTACTGGGATTCCATTCCCAACATCTTCTTCAATAATATACTCCACCCCCACATTCCTTAAGAACAGCCTCTCAAGATGACGTAACTCTCCCAATTGTGGAAAATGCCTACAATTTTCGCAATCACTTATATCAATCTTAACTATTTTTCCTAGAGTTGAATTTGACATCCAACTCGGAAGAAATCTACCACTGAAGCCATTTATAGAAAGAGATTCAATATTTGGACAAGGTTCAAGTGCTTCCAACACCTGTTCATCAACACCCTCCTCTAACTTAGATAGATCATTTCTTTCCCATGACAATCTCAATTCTCGAAGATTGTTTTTCTTTCCAATCTTTGCTTTCTTTGCATCCATATGGTCTTTTACTCTCTCCAAATGCCTAATCTCGAGCCTTCCACTAAGGTTCAAGAATTCCAGTTCCTCAAGTTGGTTATCTCTCTTGAGACCCACTACAAACAAACTCAATGTTTTTAAGCCATTTAGTTCTCTCATTTTAGATGGCATTTCAGACAACGACTCGCATTCCCACAAACATAGATGTTGAAGATTACGTAAGGAGGTTAGCTTCTTAGGTAAAACCACAAGTTTACGACAGTAATCCAACTTGAGGATTTGCAAGTTCCAAAGTTTACACAACGAGTTGGGGAGAGTGTGAATTTCGGAACTAGACAAATTCAAGTAACGCAAATGTTTAAGATTGCCGATGGAAGGAGGCAAATCATTAACTGATTTTGCATTTACTACTCTTAAACTTGTGAGCTCAATGATGGAGGTAATGGTCATATCTTGCTGAAAAGTTTTAGGAAACAGAGAAGTTTTTTGTAGCAAATTTACCTCGCGGATAGTTGATGCACTTGCAAGATTTCTTTCACTTCGTATTCCGGGAACTTTGTTCTCCATTATTGATTCTGCCATATCATGAACGAGATCATGCATACCGATCACTGTGTTGTTATCAATATCTGTTTGTAGAAGAGATCTAAGTAATAACTCATTACATATCTGATTTCCAACATCTTCAACTTGTTGAGACTCTTTCGATGAAATGTAGCCATGTGCTATCCATAGAAGGATCAATTCTTCCTTTTCAATGTAATGGTCCTTTGGAATGGCTGCCAAACAAGCAAAGCATTGCCTAAGCTCCAATGGAAGATGATGATAACTCAATCTCAATACTGGAATTATCAAACTCTCTTCTGCTGACAACTTCCATATCTCACTATCTCTCACATGTATCCATTCCTCTTCTATCCTTTTAAATCGTAGTATTCCTCCAAGCGTTGTTGCAGCCAGGGGCACTCCTGCACATTTCTTCACGATTTGTTTCCCAATAATTTCCAACTGGGGAGACACCTCTTCTCTTGGTACAAAAGCGCGCTGCTGTAGCAGTGCCCAACAATGCTCATCTGACAACCCCCTTGGGTGATGACATGGAAGTGTTCTCATTATATCAGCAACCTTCTTCTGACGCGTGGTGACGATAACAGATGAGCCGACTGACCCACATGATAGAATGTCTCTCAACTCAAACCATTTATTTTGGTGATCGTTCCAAACATCATCCATGACAATCAAATATCTTTTTTTGCTTAACAGTTCCCAGAGGTGACGCACTGCAGCATCCAAGTGCTGCAAATCCCAAGCTTTTCCACTCCCTGTCGCAGATTCAATCATGGCCTTCGCCAAAGTCTTAATCTCAAAATTATCAGATACACAAACCCAAATCCTTAGATCAAAGTGCTCTTCCACCTGTGGATCGTTGAAGACTAGCTGAGCAAGAGTTGTCTTTCCAAGGCCGCCAACGCCCACGATTGGCAGCACAGACATCTCCTGTTTCTCCTTCACATCATTCACCAACATCTTGACAATCATGTGTTTATCTTCTTCCCTGCCATAAATCTGATGAGAATGGTTCAACAGGGAAGCTGTCTCGCGCGAGGCAAGAGCAACTTCTCTTGGCCTATGGACAGGCATCTCGCGCAGATGAAAATTAGCGCGTTCCGTAGCAACATCGCCCGCAATCTTGTTAACCTGCTTCATCCTCCTTGCGATGTTGTGGCGATACATAATTTTCTTAAGGCTGTAGCGACTGTGTTTTGAATGAGAGTGGTTGAGTTTGGAGACATGAGTGTTGCAGTCATCCAATATGTCATCGATCTCATAAGCAAGAGCGGTGAGCTTCTGCAGCCATTGTCGAATAGCCTTGCTCTTGATTTGCTTGTCTTCAGCATCCTCTAACACAGCTTGGATGGTGGTGAGAGTACTCCGGAGCTTCTTCATCTCATAGTCGACGCCCAAGATGAGTCCGATCTCCTCCTTGAGAAGAGAGCTCAGATTATCAAGAAGGACTTGAAGAAATGCCTCCGCCATTATGGATCAACAACAATTAACGATTTAATCTGAATTAGAATGATGAATGTGAGAGGATGAATGTAACTGGTTTCAGTCCTTTACTTTTCAATCTGAATTTGCAAGTATTGATTGTCAAAGCCAAAAGTAGAATTAAATGTTTACTGGGACCACCTTGCTTTCCCTTCAAACTTTTTCCATAGCTTGCGCCCACCCTCTAAACATTTGGAATCACTCATTCGGCCCACGTTGCATTGCCTTTCTTCAATAATTTTTAAGTGGAGACCACTTAGCTGCCCAACTGTCCAAATAATTGATGCAATATATTTGACATTTACATTTACTAAATAAATTTCTATAGGGGTGTAATATTAGAAAAAACTCAAAATATGAACCTTTTAGTCACATTTCAGTGTTTTCCTACGAATATATGACTTTTTACAATATGAAACAAATCCAACTACATCTTGATGACTCGACTTTAAAGCAAGGTCCCTTCACCCTCCTTCGAAGCATAGAACAATTTACATGAACCATTCGTACTGAATAGGATCTTTCATCGCTAGCGCCAATACTTCAATGTTGACACCGATTACACCCTCAAGGGCTATGACTCAGGCGGAAAGACCCGAGATGGAATTTCAAACGTTGGAAACAAAAGATGTTCTATTCATGTGGTGAAATCTAGAAGATTTCTCGTGGAAGGAATATGTGTTGGAATGACTTAAAGATGGTTAGCACTAGCCAAAGGCTATAGCTAATGTTAACAATGAAAGATGATGACACACCAATCCATCACCGTAATAAAAATATTTGGAGCCTTCAATTCTAAATCCAATATTTGGTAGCACAAAAATATTTGGATTTGGAATTGAATTGCAATTCCACATCTTTCAATTCCACTATCACACACACACACATCATGCATTTCACAAAGTAGAATTCCATATGAAAAGTAGAAAACTGGAATTCCAAAGAGCCATAAAATAAGATAGCTTCTCTAAATATCCACAACACACACTTCATGCATTTCACACATGTCACGCACTTCACTCATTTCACACACTACATACATTTCACACACTTCACACACTACACACACTTTCACACATTTCACACACATCACACACTACACACATTTCATACACTACACGCATTTCACACGCATTACATATTATACACACTTTTCACACATTTCGCACACACTTCACACATTTCACACACTATGCACACTTTCACACACTACACACATTTCACGCACACTAAACACACTTCACATTCTATACACTAGACAATACCCACACTTTCACACATTCACTCACTACACACACTTTCACACACTATACACATTTCGCCAATGCTTCACATGTTACACCCACTACACACATTTCAAGCATCCGTTTTTTGGATTTATTTTCTTTTCAGTTTTTAGATTTGTTTTTCGATCCAAACCGTATTGAATCAAAAGACTAAAATTTGCAAAAAAGTTTAAATTGAACCAAACTGAAAAACTGAAATAAATTTGAAATTTCAGCTTTTGAATAGTGTGTGTGCAATGTGTGTTTTGTCTATAGTGTGTATTTTGTGTAAAATTTGTGTAGTGTGTAATGTGTGTGCATTTTTTGTATAGTGTGTTTAACGTGTTTATTTTGTGTATAGTGTGTGCAGTAGAGTGTGCAATGTGTGGAGTGTGTTTTTCGTATAGTGTGTGCAGTGTATGTACTTTGTGTAGTGTGTATAGTGTGTGTATTATGCGTATAGTGTGCAGCGTGTGCATTTTGTGTGTAATGTGTGTAGTGTGTGTACAGTATGTGTATTTTGTGTAGTGTGTGGAATATGTATATTTTGTGTATAGTGTGTGTGTTTTGTATTGTGTGTATTTTGTGTGTAATGCGTGAACTGTGTAGAGGGCGTAGTGTGTGAAGTGTGTGTATTTGTGTATAGTATACTATGTATTTTGTGTAAAGTGTGTGTGAGCGTATTTTGTGTGTAGTGTGTGGACAAATTCTTCAAATTCGATTTCATATTAATTAAGTACTTCATTTTACAATATAGGATTTGAAATTGAATTAGAATTCCATCCAATTCAATTCCAATTCCAATTCCGTGTACCTCACGAAACCCATTTGTTTTTCTAGCTCTACAATCTACATCCATGTCTTGGGGCTCCGAGCAGATTTTTAATCATCTTCAAACATCAAACAATCATTGTCCAACACTAATATCAGATAATCTTCAAAAACTTCAAGAAAGCTAAAAGTGAAAACAGAAAAACTTATCACCAGTTTGTGCATTTAACACAAACCAAACAGATTCAGGATAGCAATTCAAAATACTACCAACTTACCAAGATTATAATATTAGTTTAGTTTTTTTTTTTCGATTTTGAGCCAAAATCAAATTGATCAACAAAGAAACTCATAATGGACTATTGAATTGAGTAAAAATTGTCCAACTTTTGCAATCATCCATTAATTACACACACATAGAGTGATAGAGAGATGTCACTGACCACAAATCAACTTCGGTGAGGTTAAAAAGGGGGCCAAGAGCTTTTTCCGCCGGCGATCAATCTACTGAGAAATCCATGTTGCTTCAATTCTTGAAAGTGGAATTCATTTATAGAGGGTTTTGGTGTTTATTCTTTTTCATAGTAATGGAATTTGTTGCTTTCAAGGAGCTCTAATTTAAATAGATAAGTAAATTACACAACTAAATTATATGTTGATGTAATTATGATATCTTAAGTATAATTTATTTAAGTTTGAATGTTTTTAGTATAATATCTTAAATGTATTTTAATTTTCAAGCTGTATAATTTTTTACTATTAATAATGTATATTTGCTATATAAATAAATTAATATAAAGTTATGTACGTTAGTTATTGTGTAATTTAAATAAAATATATAGGGGAGCACTAGGGTGCCCCCTTATTTAGAGTCACAACGTACATCCAATCTGGTGCTGCCATGTGGCACAAAACATGCAATATTTTATACACAAAAATGCAATCTATATGTATATGCATTTTCGCAGATTGCATTTTTGTTGTATGTAAATTGCATTTTATAGTGTTGAGTTTTGCATTTTCACATAATTGCATTTTTTATTGTTAAGTTTTGCATTTTCACATATAAAAATGCAATCCGTCTATATATAAAATGCAAATTAAACCGTCAATATCAAAAATGCAAAACTCAATGATAAAAAATGCAATCTGCATATAACAAAAATGCAATCTGCCGAAATTCATTTATAGCTTCTACAAAATGTATATTGCATTTTTCTGTATACAATATTGCATTTTTCGTGCCACATGGCAGCACGTGGTTGGATGTACGTTGTAACTTTAAAATTAGTTGTTATACTAGTACATCCCTATATAGATATGATCGAAAAAGTATAAAAAATAAGTAGGTGAAGAAAAATCTTTTGAATTTAAGTATACTTAGAGTAAAATAAATGTTTGTTGTGATATTTATATATGGCATTCGAGTATTCAGGAGTATACGTAAATGCTAATTTGTCGAAAAAATGAAGGCAGGGGCGACGTATGGAGGAAAAAGGAAAGGAAAATGTGGAGTCGTATAGAGGTTCTAGCTTCGCACCTTTGCAGGAGTATGACGAGACTCAGCTGGCACATGCATCAGAAATCATCAGTGAATCCCCTTGTTCAAGAGATTGGTCTAGCATTTTGAAAGTATTAAGCACACAAACAGGGCTACCTACCTACAGCATTGACACTCGAATCTAAATAGGACTTTGTTGATCACACTTTATCGAGCCCTTCCCTTTTCCATTATTCGTGCCATATCTGGTCTATGTTACAGCACCAACACTCGCCACACTAGCCAAAGGCAATAGCTGTGGTTGACAATGAACCATGATGACATATGAACATATCTAGTCATGATTTTTCGCCACTTCCATTTTCAGGTTATGGATCCGCCACTGATCTGTTGAATCTTCGATGATGGAGAGCAACAATAATCTTTCAGAATCACCATCCTTTTCTCCTACTCCATCGGCTACACACCACTATTTAATTCCCATATCTGTCCTCATTTTACTTCACATCTCACTCTTAGCAAAACAGGCAAGAAGCTCTCAAAATCTTTTGACCTCTACGAGCAAGGGAAGCATGTAAGAGAAATGAGGAGTCAAGCTAAGCAATCGATTTCTGGGCTTAAAATTCAAGCGAAGATACAAGCTCTAAGGGTGCCATGTCATCGTAATAATATGTAGTGGAGAATATGAACATGTCTACTGAAACTAGAACCGAAGGGAACAACATAACATCAACATTGTATGACTCGATTGAATTTCAAATGTTGGCAACAAAATATATTATTCTACCGAACTCAATACCCCTATGATAGTAACGAAATATATAAGTAGAAAACAAGATCTAATAGAAGATAACTCAACAGAATAACGGCAAATCTCTAACTACGAGAACACAAAAAAAATCTTGCCAAAATATATTTAGAAAAGTTAAGCAAAACAGGAATTCAGCCACATATTCTAAGACACTTGCATTTGACAATGCACACTCAAAGATGTACTACTTCGCCCCCTGCCACAATGCCAACTTTTCAAAGTTCCTCCAACACTATGAAACATAAAGAAATAAACAAGAAGACGAGTTATTGTACTGTATAAAAATAACAAATAAAGAAGAATACATTGAAATACAATTACTAACCATCTTTGTAATCTTTCTCCAATGCTATTTTTGGTACATCTTCTTAATCTTGAAGAATGACACAAATTACTGAAATCATAGTTAAGCTCGATTTTTTTTACATAAAATCAACAAAAAATAGCTGAGTTAATTTGGAGAAATATAAATGCTGCGAACGTGGGCAATCTTGTGCCAATCCTCTCCACTTCCTCTCTGACATCGCCTTTCCAGTTGTGGGCAACAACGGACTGTTAGGTGTTTCAGATTTGGCAGAGCTGGAATCGATACAACCTTTGGGCAGTTCATAACAGCGAGTCCATAGAGAGATGGTAGCTGATCTGGGAGTGATTCAGGAAGATCATCTAGTTGTAGATTAGTGAGGTGCTGAAAGGCTTGAGGCAAGCGCGTTATCTTGGGAAGATACTGTAACAGGAGGTACTGAAGATTATGGAGGTATTTAATATCCTCTGGCAACTCTAGTAATTCTGGGCACTTCCATATGGTGAGGTACTCCAAAGCAGTAAGGTGCCGCAACATCCCTTCTGGTAAACATCTCATTGTCCGACAACTCTCTAGCCATAAACATGTAAGCTCTTTTAAGGATTCCAGACCTTCTCTTGTCCAAGAGATCTCTTTTGCATTATTAATTGTCAGTGACCGCAACTTACTAAACTTTTTCAGCGCTTCTATTGGGAAACAAGTCAGGTTCTCTTCAACCTCAATTGACAGCTTACTAGGAATGTCGTGCTCAGATAATAAAGCCAAGTCTGAGCTTCTACATCCTAGATACTTCAACTTTTCAAGGGACGAGATTGATGGCAATACAAATGAAGAGCAACGCTTGATACTTAGGCATTCCAGATTTGGGAATACTTCTTTACAACTCTGTTGCTCTTTTGATAGTCCCTTAAGATTTGGGAGATCAGTTAAAAACAGTTGTTTCAGAGCCACGAACTGTATCGGTACTGGGTGCCCACTCCCAACTTCTTCTTCTTCAATAATATACTCCACCCCCATATTCGTTAAAAACAGATTCTCAAGATGGGGCAACTCTCCCAGTTTTGGAAAACGCCTAATATTTTCACAATCAGTTATATTAATCTCAACTATTTTTCTCTGCGTTGAGTTTTCCATCCAACGTGGAAGATATCTACCACTGAAGCCTTGTATATAAAGACGTTCAAGATTGGGGTGAGGTTCAAGTGCTTCCAACACCCTTTCATCAACTTCCTCGACTAGCTTGGATAAAGCATTTCTTTCCCACGACAATCTCAAATTACGAAGATTGTTTTTCTCAGCAATCTTTGCTTTCTTAGCATCCATATGGTCTTTTACTCTCTCCAGATGCCTAATCTGAAGCCTTCCACTGATGTTCAAGCATTCCAGTTCCTCAAGTTGGTTCTCTCTTGAGACCCACAACAAACATACTCAACGTTTTCAGGCCATTTAACTCTCTAATTTTAGATGGCATCTCACACAATGACTTGCAGTTCCACAAACATAGATGTCGAAGATTACGTAAGGATGTGAGCTTCTTAGGTAAAGCCTCAAGCCTAACACAGTCATCCAAGTTGAGGATTTGCAAGTTCCAAAGAGTACATAACGAGTTGGGGAGAGCTTGCATTTCAGAATTAGACAAATACAAGAATCGCAAATGTTTAAGATTGCCAATGGAAGGAGGCAAATCTTTTACTGTGCTACGAGGGGCATTTAACACTCTTAAACTTGTGAACTCCAAGATGGAAGTGATGTTCATATCTTGCTGAAAATATTTAGGAAATACGTCTGGGAACTCCAAGAGTTTTGTGTAGCAAATTTACCTCGCGGATAGTTGATGCATTTGCTAGATTTCTTTCACTTTGTACTCCGGGAACTTTGTTCTCCATAATTGACTCAGCCAGATCATGAACGAGATCGTGCATACTAATCCTGTTCATGTAATCCACATCAGTTTGTAGAAGAGATCTGAGTAGTAGCTCATTGCATATTTGATTTCCAACATCTTCCACTTGAAGAGTCCCCTTTGATGAAATGTAGCCATGAGCCATCCATAGAAGGATCAGTTTTTTCTTTTTAATGTAATGATCCTTAGGAAAGGCTGCAAAATAAGCAAAGCATTGCCTGAGCTCCAATGGAAGATGATGATAACTCAGTCTCAAAGCAGGTATTATGACACTCTCTTCAGCCGACAGCTTCCATATATCACTGTCTCTCACATGTAACCATTCCTCTTCTCTCCTTTTAAACCGTAGGATTCCTCCAAGCGTTGTCGCAGCCAGGGGCACTCAAGCACATTTATTCACGATCTGTTTCCCAATTAATTTGAGCTGTGGAGACACCTCTTCACCTGCTCCGAAGGCACGTTGCCTCATCAGCGCCCAACAATGCTCATCCGACAACCCCTCAAGCCAATGACATGGCAGTGTAGTCATTATATCAGCAACATTCCTCTGGCGTGTGGTGACGACGACAGATGAGCCACTTGAGCCACATGATAGAACGTCCCTCAACTCAAACCATTTATCTTGGTACTCGTTCCTAACGTCATCCATAACGATCAAATATCTTTTTTTGCTCAGCAACTCACAGAGGTGACGCTCTGCAGCATCCAAGTGCTGCAGATGTGAAACTTCTCCACTCCCTCTAGTGGTAGATTCAATCATGGCCTTCACCAAAGTCTTCATTCCAAAGTTATCAGAAACACAAACCCAAATCCTCACTTCAAAGTGCTCTTTCACTAGGGGATCGTTGAATACTAGTCGAGCGAGAGTGGTCTTCCCAAGGCCGCCAACGCCGATGATTGGCAGCACGGACATCTCATGTTTCTCCTTCACATCATTCACCAAAATCTTCACAATTTTGTCTTTATCTTCTTCTCTGCCTTGAATCTTTCCGGGCTCGTCCAACAGGGAAGCCGTCTCGGGTGAGGCAAGAGCAACTTCTCTTGGCCTATCAAGAGAGAACTCACGCAGATGAAACTTAGCACGCTCCGCAGCAACAACCTCCACTTTCTCGTTGACCTGCTTCATCCTCCTTGCGATGTTGTGGCGATACAATAATTTCTTGAGGCTATAGCGGCTGAGTTTGGAATGAGAGTGGTTGAGTTTGGAGACATGAGTGTTGCACTCATCCAAAATGTCATCAATCTCATAAGCAAGGACTGTCAGCTTCTGCAGCCAGTTTCGAATTGGCTTGCTCTCGATTTGCTTGTCTTCGGCATCCTCCAACACAGCTTGGATGGTGGTGAGAGTGCTGCATAGCTTCTTCATCTCATCATTGACGCCCAAGATCAGTCCGATCTCCTCGTTGATAAGAGAGCTCAGATTGTCAAGAACGAGTTGAAGAAATGCCTCCGCCATTATAGAACAATTATGGACTTTAATCATTCTCCAACCCCAAAATAGCTAAACTGAACAGGTTCAAGATAGCAAATCGATATACCATCAATTTACCAAGATCATATTTTTAGTTTTGGTTTTTCGATTTTGAGCCAATATCAAATCAAGCAAGACTGAACGAATTGCTATATTAGCTTATCAATTAATCTATATCCATATGGTAAATTACATAAATGATTATTTCAGATCCAAATCTAATAAGTGATTTTATGGTATAGTATGCAACCGGATTACAAGAATAAAACAAGTTAAAAAAGGACTTAAAAATAACAAAATTAAAACAGAGTAAAACTAACAAAATTAAAACACGAACACGAATATGAACACAAGAAACACGACACTTTGGGAGTTGGGAACAGCACTCTACCAATCTTTGTACCTAATCGACTACCCTTCCTTTTTAAAACGTTTTCCACATACATTCCATTGAAACATGAGATATGCATCCTAAGGCGAAGAAGCGCTACTCCTCTAACTCTCTCTGTACTCATCTACAACAACAGGAACCACGTCGTATTCTATGTACTATTTAAACAGACGTATCTCGTTCCATGTGGCCCTTACCACGGCCCAGTTTGCGTCCTTGTCAAGCACTGTCGCTTCGCCCCACTCTGCTGTTTCACCATCTCCAGCGCCTGCCAGCATCAAACAGAAAGATTATGAGAAGGTGCTCGTTTCAGATGGGGTTCATTATCTCTTCCCATCAGCGATGCTAAAGAGATATAATGGGAAAAGTGGTCTCAAGAAAATATCAGAGAATGAGTCTTGATGGGAAGAGCCGACTTCGTCTAGTGAAAATTCAATTTTCGGAAAATTGGATCAGTAGGGAGCGGAAACGAACATTCCATGACCATTGCCGTATATCAAATGTTATAATCAAAACTTGTTGGGTGAAGGTGAAGCAATGAACCTGATTCTTCTGCACTTCCATTATCTCCGCCTGTTTCTTCTGCAATTGTTCGTTTTCCTCCTTTAATTTAGCAACTTCTGCTTCCAACTCCATGGTGTAAGCCTGCACAAACCCAAAAGGAGAGCTGGTTAGTCAATTTCAACGTCTAATTCCAACGTCTAATATGGTAATTTAGTGTAAGCACACACTAGACCGCCTATCACAATACAACTGTGCTGCATAAGACATCCAATTTTCTTATTCAAATGTTTTTGGGGACGTCCATGCACGATAAAAGAAGTTTGACGATCATAACTTAGAAAATGGCAAGAACACGAAATCTATAGTCGTTTGTCTATGCAGCACTTTGTTATTAAAGCCCAACTTCTACTTCCTTCTCGAGGAGTCGTTACATCAGACATCACAAACATATAAATCTTTCAACATGGAAACATATAGAATACGTTCGATCTTCATGTTATGGACTTCTAGTCCTAGAACTTAAATGAAGAAACATCAAAGCCAATAACTGTAAGGTTTTTTACCTGCTTACGAGCTCGTGACCTTGCAGCCGACTCTCTGTTCTTTATCATCCTCCTCTGCCTCCATTCAACCACCTTCTCCAGAGCAGCACTCTTCCGACCCCTCAAACCCCCGTTAAACACGTAAGGAACAGGTGACACTGAAGACGAAACAGCACTCTTAGAGAGCCCGTCTGACGAAACAGCTGGAGTTCCATTAGACCCCAAACCAACCATCCCAATTCCCAAGCCCTCCACCTTGCAAAGCTGAATTATGGACTGGTGAGTTATTCATACCCGGTCAGAAATCCCAACCATTCCGCCCCTAATCCGTGGGCTACTGAACTGACCGTTACTTGGAATCCCCATAGCTGATCCATAACCCATCGCGGACTGTTTTGGAAGGATCTGCTGAGGCTGATGATTCTCCATTTGCTGTAACTCACAAACAATGTACATATATAAATGAACACTAGAAACAGAACATACACTGTGCCAATCTTTGTACAATTCATCAAAAACAAATGCATCCTAAGGCGAAGAAGCGATACAACAGCAGGAACCACGTCATCCTCTATGTACTACTTACACAGGCATATCATGTTCCACGAGGCGCTTACCACAGTTCAGCCTGCATCCTTCCCAAGCACTATACCTCTTCGCCCCACTCTGCTGTTTCATCCAAAACGAGCACTTCTCGTTTTGGATGGCCAGAGGGGTTCATTATTTCATCCCACCAGCAATGCCTTGATACATAAATTGCAAATATTATAAACACGATGGAGGAGATCTCTCAAGAAGTCATATTTCACATCAAATATGTAAAACAAGATTTTCATTAAGAATACAACCAACATATTTCTTCTGAGGAATTGATATAACAATTACCATGGAAGTAAAGATCCATCATATCAGCATCATGGATTGTTTTGAATTTATCAAACAAAGCAGCATCATGCCCTGTATATACGAATTCATCCAAGTATAAGCACAAAAAAAGAATCCTGCCACCAAATGCTTAAAAAAAGTAGAGCAAAACACATAAATTCACCCACAAATTCGAAGACACTTGCATTCAACTCTGCCCACTGGAACATGTACTTGATTCGCCCCTTGTCACTACGCAAACTTTCCGAAGATCCTCCAACACTATGAAAAATAAAGAAATAACAAAGAATAAGTGTTAGTGTATTGTATATATAAAAGTTTTAAGAGATAAAGATGAATACATTGAAATACAATTACCCACCATCCTTGTATTCTTTCTTCAAAGTATCTTCTTCATCTTAATGAATGAAGTCAATGGAAGAAAAATTACTAAAATCATAGTTAAGCTGGATTTGTTCAACAAAAAATAGTTGAATTATATTCTAGAAAAGTCGACGTGGCGAACGTGGGAAATCTTGTGCCAATCCTCTCCACTTCCTCTCTGATAGCGCATTTCCAATTGTGGGCATCCAAGGACTGTTAGTGATTTCAGTTTTGACAAAGCTGGAATCGATACAATCTTTGCGCAATCCTTAACAAAGAGCATATTAAGTGATGGTAGTTGATCTGGGATTGATTCTAGCTCTGGAAGATCCTCTAGGTGTAGATTAGTGAGGTGCTGAAAAGCTTGAGGCAAGTACGTCATCTTGGGAAGGGTGCATAACCAGAGGCGGCAAAGATTATGGAGATGTTCAATATCCTCTGGAAGCTCTACTAATTCTGGGCACTTCCGTATGCTAAGAACCTCCAGAGTAGTAAGGTGGCGCAACATCCCTTCTGGTAAACATCTCATTGTCAGACAACTATGTAGACTTAATTGTGTAAGCTGTTTTAAGGCTTGCAGACCTTCTCTTGTCACAGAGATCTCTTTTGCATTCTCAATTGTCAATGACCGAAGCTTACTGAACTTTGCCAGTGTTTCAATTGGGAAACATGTGAGGCTCTCTTCAATTTCGATGGACAAATCACTAGGAATGTCATGCTCAAATAATAAAGCCAAATCTGAACTTCTGCATGACAGTTTCTCCAACTTTTCGAGGGACGAGAGTGATTTAAATACTAACGAATAGCAACGCTTAATATGTAGGTTTTCAAGATTTTGGAATGCTTCTTCATTACTTTCTTGCTTCTCTGAGAGTCCCTTCAGATTTGGGAGATCTGATAAATAAAGAAATGTCAGAGTCGGGAATTGTTTCTTTACTGGGTGTCCACACCCAACTTCTTCTTCATCAATTATGTACTCCACCCCCACATTCCTTAAGATCAACCTCTCAAGATGAGGTAGCTCTCCCACTTTTGAAAAACGCCTAAGATTTTCACAATTACTTATATCAATCTTAACTATTTTTCTCAGTGTTGAATTTGTCATCCAACATGGAAGATATCTACCACTAAAGCCTTGTATGAAAAGATGTTCAAGATTGGGGTGAGGTTCAAGTGCCTCCAACACTCTTTCATCAACTTCCTCCTCTAACTGGTATAAATCGTTTCTTTGCCACGACAAACTCAAATCTCGTAGATTGTGTTTATCAGCAATCTTTGCTTTCTTTGCATCCATATGGTCTTTTACTCTCTCCAGATGTCTAATCTCAAGCCTTCCACCGAGGTTCAAGCATTTCAGTTCCTCAAGTTGGTCATCTTTCTTCATACCTACTACAAACATACTCAATGTTTTGAGGCCATTTAACTCTATAATTTTAGATGGCATCTCACACAATGAGTTGCACCCATATAAACATAGATATTGGAGATTTCGTAAAGTTGAGAGCTTCTTAGGTAAAGCCACAAGCCTATTACAGTAATCCAAGTTGAGGATTTGCAGATTCCAAAGAGTACATAACAAGCCCGGGAGAGTGCGAATTTCAGAACGAGATAAATTCAAAATTCGCAAATGTTTAAGATTACCAATGGAAGAAGGTAAACCTTTTATTGCTAGACTAGTTGCATCTAATACTCTTAAACTTGTGAGCTCTAAGATGGAAGTAATGTTCATATCTTGCTGAAAAGTTTTGGGAAAAACTGCAAATTTTTTTAGCAAATTTACCTCGCGGATAGTTGATGCACTTGTGAGATTTCTTTCACTTTGTACTCCTGTGACTTTGTTCTCCATTATTGATTCCGCAAGATCATGAACGAGATCATGCATACTAATCCTGTTCATGTAATCCACTTGTAGAAGAGATCGGAGTAGTAGCTCATCACATATTTGATTTCCAACATCTTCTAGTTGTAGACTCCCCTTTGATGAAATGTATCCATGAGCAATCCATAGAAGGATCAGTCGTTCCTTTTCAATGTAATGATCCTTAGGAAAGGCTGCAAAATATGCGAAGCATTGTCTGAGTTCCAGTGGAAGATGATGATAGCTCAATCTCAACGCTGGCATGATCAAACTCTCTTCTGCTGACAACTTCCAAATATCATTATCTCTCACATATATCCACTCATATTCCTTTCTTTTAAACCGTAGGATTCCTCCAAGCGATGTAGCAGCTAGAGGCACTCCAGCACATTTCTTCACGATCTGATTCCCAATTATCTTCAATTGTGACGACACTTCTTCTCCTGGACCGAAGGCGCGCTGCTCCAGTAGCACCCAACAGTGCTCATCCGACAGCCCCTCAAGGTAATAACATGGAAGTGTTGTCATTAAATCAGCAACCTTCTTCTGACGTGTGGTGACGATGACAAATGAGCCTGTTGAGCCACATGATAGAACATCTCTCAACTCAAACCATTTATCCTGGTGGTCGTTCCAGACATCATCCATCACAATCAAGTATCTTTTTTTGCTCAACAAGTCCCAGAGGCGACGCTCTACAGCATCCAAGTGCTGCAGACACGAAGCTTCTCCACTCCCCATGGCAGATTCAATCATGGCCTTCACTAAGGTCTTCATCTCAAAGTTTTCAGAAACACAAACCCAAATCCTTACATCAAAGTGCTCTTCCACCTGTGGATCGTTGAATACTAGTCGAGCGAGAGTGGTCTTCCCAAGGCCACCAACACCGATGATTGGCAGCACGGAGATCTCCTGTTTTTCCTTCCCATCATTCAACAACATCTTCACAATGTTGTCTTTATCTTTTTCCCTGCCATGAATCTTATCAGACTCGTTCAACAGGGAAGCCGTCTCGCGTGAGGCAAGAGCAACTTCTCTTGGCCTATGAACAGGCATCTCACGCAGATGAAACCTACCACGCTCCGCAGCAATGGCCATCATTTTCTCGTTGACTTGCTTCATTCTTCTTGCGATGTTGTGGCGATACAAAAAATTCTTGAGGCTTTTGCGGTTGAGCTTTGAATGAGTGTTGTTGAGTTTGGAGACATGAGTGTTGCACTCATCCAAAATGTCATCAATCTCATAAGCAAGAGTGGTGAGCTTCTGCAGCCAGTCACGAATTGGCTTGCTCTGGATTTGCTTGTCTTCCGCATCCTCCAACACAGCTTGGATGGTGGTGAGAGTGCTGCACAGCTTCTTCATTTCATTGTCAACGCCCAAGATCAGTACGATCTCCTCCTTGATAAGAGAGCTAAGAAATGCCTCTGCCATTTTGGAAAAACAACAATTTTCGATTCGTTTCCAGTAGCCAAAAACAACAACAATTTTCGTAATGAGATTTGAGAAGGATGAATGTGAGAGAAGGGATTGCACGTAAACGGTCTAAGTGTTTTACTATGTCAATTTCTATTTGCTAGTTGTTAATATTGTACTATAAAAGTTGAGGAACCTAACACCTAAACTTGTCTTATGTTCAGTAATTCAAATGTTAGCAGTTGAATAATCAAGATTGAATTTTTTATTTGTTTGATGCTATGATTCGGAAGACCTTATGATTAATATAATAATCCCTCCGTCTCATTATGTGTCCCATTTTGTCAGGCACGAGCTTTAAGAAATATACAGGGAAGTGAGTTGAAAATGACAGTAGTATATGTGTCCTACTTTTATATACTCCCTCGATTTCTTGAAAAATAAGAACCTTGGAAATGACACAGGTTTTAATATAAAATTGGTAACGTGAGAGACAAGGGAGAACAAGTGGGTAAAAGTAAGAAAGATGACGAGAAAAAGTAATGGATTTAATGTTATGGATTGTAGGATCCATTTTCAAAAACGGAAAGTTTCTATTTTTAGATAACAGATAAAAAAATAAAGAGTATTTATTTTTAGGAAACGGAGGGAGTATTAGTTTTATAATATAATAATGTGACGAGAGATGAGTTAGTGGAATATGGGGTCTATTTCCAAAAATAATAAAAATAAAGTGGGACAACTAACAAACAACGGACCAAAATAGAAAACTAGGACACATACTGGAAGACGAAGGAAGTAATAAAGAGCAGAGGCACTTTCTCTCGCGCACAAGGTGAGCGCAAATTAAGGCGGCGGAGGCTCACGAGGAAGGAGACGGCGACGAAAACATAGAAAAAATTGATTACAAGATCATTGCAAAAGGTAACGAAAACTGAAAAAATGTTCATAAGATCTTTGAAGAAGGCAGCAAAAATGATCATAAGATCGTCTGAGGGTGCATGATGCAAACCAAGATCAATACCCATAATCTCATCTGCGGAAGGGATAAACTTGGCTTCGCACGTCCCTTTTCCGATCACTCTTTCTCGAGGAATTCCCTTTTCCACTAGTTGGCACATATCTTGCCTATGTAACAACATTTAAGGTTGACAATTAAATTTGATGACACACCAACATCATATAGACAATAACAGCAATACATCAAAAAATTAGCTAAGATCTTCTAAAAATCATAAACACTCAATTCTGAAGTATATATACATCATAAACATCAATAGTGCATATTCTGCACATATCATAAACATATTATAAACAAAGAAACTCAAGGAAATGATGAACATATGTTAACACTTACCTGGCAGAAACAGGCAAATAAGGGTATCTTGTACTTATGTAACTTATCAACCAAGAACTGAATCATCAAAAATAGTTGAATTATATTGGAGAAAGAAAAATGCTGCGAACGTGGGCAATCTTGTGCCAATCCTCTCCACTTCCTTTCTGACATCGCCTTCCCAGCTGTGGGCATGCAATGATGCTTAGCTTTTTCAGATTTGGCAGAGCTGGAATCGACATAACCTTTGGACAGCATATAACATAGAGTGAATTAAGAGATGGTAGCTGATCTGGGAGTGATTCGAGCTCGGGAAGATCAATTAGGTGAAGCGAAATGAGCTGCTGAAAGGCTTGAGGCAAGCGCGTCATCTTGGGAAGACCATGTAACAGGAGCCAATCAAGATTATGGAGATGTTTAATATCCTCTGATAGCTCTACAAACTCTCGGCAATTCACTATCAGGAGGATATTCAGAGCAGTAAGGTGCCTCAACATCCCTTCTGGTAAAGATCTCATTGTTTGATAACTGAATAGATTTAATCGGGTAAGCTCTTTTAAGGCCTGCAGACCTTCTCTTGTCACAGATATCTCTTTTACACCCGTCATTGTCAGTGTTCGGAGCTTACTGAATTTTGCCAGTGTTTCTATTGGGACACAAGTCAGGCTCTTCTCAAATTCCAGACTGAGACACCTAGGAATGTCCTGCTCAGATAATAAACCCAAATTTGAGCTACTGCATCTTAGATCCTCCAACTTTTGAAAGGATGAGAGTGTTAGCAGTATTAATGAAGAGCAACGCGCAATCTTTAGAGTTCGAAGATCTGGGAATGCTTCTCTACTCTCATGCTCCTTTGAGAGTCCCTTCAGATTAGGAAGATTAGTTAAATGCAATTCTTTCAAAGCTGGGAACTGTATCTTTACTGGGTGTCCACTCCCAACTTCTTCTTCAATAATATACTCCACCCCCATATTCTTTAAATACAACTTCTCAAGATGAGGTAACTCTCCCAGTTTTGGAAAACACCTAATATTTTCACAGTCACTCATGTTAATCTTAACTATTTTTCTCAGAGTTGAACTTTCCATCCAACCTGGAATATATCTACCACTGTAGCCTTTTATATAAAGAGATTCAAGATTGGGGTGAGGTTCAAGTGCTTCCAACACCATTTCATCAATTTCATCCTCTAACTTGTATAAATCATTTCTTTTCCATGACAACCTCAACTCTCAAAGATTGTTTTTCTCTGCAATCTTTGCTCTCTTTGCATCCATATGGTCTTTTACTCTCTCCAGATGCTTAATCTCGAGCCTTCCACCGAGGTTCAAGCATTCCAGTTCCCCAAGTTGGTTATCTCTCTTGAGACCCACAACAAACATACTCAATATTTTTAGGCCTTTTAATTCTCTCATTTTAGATGGCATCTTACACAGTGAATCACACTTCCACAAACATAGATGCCGGAGATTATGTAAGGATGTGAGCTTCTTAGGCAAAGTCACAAACCTAACACAATAGTCCAAGTTGAGGGTTTGCAAGTTCCAAAGAGTACATAACAAGTTGGGGAGAGTGTGAATTTCAGAACGAGACAAATTTAAGTATCGCAAATGTTTAAGGTTTCCGATAGAAGGAGGTAAATCTTTTATTGCTAGACCAGTTGCATTTATTACTCTTAAACTTGTGAGCTCCAGGATGGAAGCAATCTTCATATCTTGGTGAAAAGTTTTAGGAAACAATGCATATTTTCCTAGCAAATTTACCTCGCGGATAGTTGACGCTCTTGCGAGATTTCCTACACTTTGTACTCCAGGAACTTTGTCAAGCTAAGCAATCGATTTTTCAGCTTAGAATTGAAGTGAAGATATAAGCTCCAAGGGTGAGCCTCTTTCCCTTCATTTCTTTATGATGTTTTGAAGCCATAGCCCAAATGGGTGGTGCCATGTCCTAGGAATAATATGTAGTGGAGAATAACATAACATCAAAATATCTTAAGATATTTCACCGAATAATATGTTATTCTACCAAACACAACACCTTAAGATAACAAAGAATAAGATAAGCAGAAATGAAGGTCTAGTACAAGATAACTCAGCAGAATAACAGCAAATCTCTAAACATTGTAGCATACAGATTCAAGATAGAAAATCACCAAATTACTAAAATCTTAGTTAAGCTCGATTTGTTTTACATAGAATCAATAAAAAATAGATAAATTATACTGGAAGAACATAAATGCGTCGAACGTGGGCAATCTTGTGCCAATCCCTTTCTTACATCGCCTTTCTAGTTGTGGGCAACTACAGAGTGTTAGGTCTTTCAGACTTTTAGAGTTGGCAGAGCTGGAATCGATACAACCTTTGTGAAGATGATAATAAATAGAAAGTGAAGAGAGTAAGTAAGTGAGAATATTATAGAAGATAGTCGTATCTACATTATTTTCTTATTTACTTTACTTTCTCTCCACTTTAACTATTTCTTATAATTTTTCCTAAACACGTGACGGAGGCAGTTTATCATAATCACAATGGAGGAAATCTCTCTAAGAAGTGACATATTTCACAATTCACATCAAATATGTAACCAAGATTGTTATTGAGAATATCACCTATATATTTCTATATGTGAAATGTACATTCAAACATAGCAGCATCATTCCTATCATATACTATGAAATAATCCAAGTACAAGCACACAATAAGAATCTTGCTAACAAATACAAAAAGTTGAGCAACACAGAAGTTCACCCACAAATTCTAAGACACTTGCACTTGAACCTGTGCTTACTTCGCCCCTTGCCTGTATGCCAACATTCCAAAGTTCATCCAACACTAGGAAAAAATAAGAAATAAACAAGAATATGAGCTAGTTTATTTTATACTAATAAAAATAAGGAAATAGTAGTAAAGAAGAATACAATGAAATAGAATTATTCACCAACTTCATATACTTTCTCCAAAGCTATTTCTGGTACATCTTCTTCACCTTCATGAAAGATGTCAATTGAAGACAAAGTATTAAAACCATAGTCTAGCTCGATTTGTTTTAAAAAAAATTAGTCGAGTTACGTTGAAGAAATATTGATGCTGCGAACGTGGGCAATCTAGGGCCAATCCTCTCCATTTCCTCTCTGACATCACCTTTCCAGTTGTGGGCAACAACGGACTGTTAGCTGTTTCAGATTTGGCAGAGCTGGAATCGATACAACCTTTGGGCAGTCTACAACAACGAATCCAGTAAGAGATGGTAGCTGATCTGGGAGTGATTCCAGCTCAGGAAGATCCTCTAGGTGTAGATTAGTGAGGTGCTCACTTTGAAAAATAAAAAAACAGACAAAAGTAAAAGTGAGAGTTAGTATATTGTATGTAAACAACAAAATAAAATAAAGAAGAATACATTGAAATACAATTACTCACCATCTTTGTAATCTTTCTCCATTGCTGTTTCTGTTACATCTTCTTAATCTTGAAGAATGATGTCACCACATATTACATAAAATCAACAAAAAATAGTTGAGTTACTTTGAAAAAATATAGATGTTGCGAACGTGGGAAATCTTGTGCCAATCCTCTCCAGTTCCTCTCTGACATCGCCTTTCCAGCTGTGGGCAACCGGTGACTCTTAGCTCTTTCAGATTTGGCAGATCAGGAATCGATACAACCTTTGGGCAGTTCATAACAGTGAGTCTATAAAGAGATGGTAGATGATCTGGGAGTGATTCCAGCTCGGGAAGATCATGTAGGTATAGATCAGTGAGGCGCTGAAAGGCTTGAGGCAAGCGCGTTATCTTGTGTAGAGCAAATAACATGAGACTCTTAAGATTATGCAGATGTTTAATACCCTTGGGCAGCTCTGGTAATTCTGGGCAATTCCATATGTTGAGGTCCTCCAAAGCAGTAAGGTGCCGCAACATCCCTTCTGATAAACATCTCATTGTCCGACAACTCTTTAGACATAAACTTGTAAGCTCTTTTAAGGCTTCCATACCTTCTCTTGTGAAAGAGATCTCTTTTGCATTCTCAATTGTCAATGAACGCAACTTACTAAACTTTTTCAGCGCTTCTATTGGGAAACATGTCAGGTTCTCTTCAATTTCGATTGACAGATGACTAAGAATGTCGAGCTCAGATAATAAAGCCAAATCTGAGCTTCTACATGCTAGCCACATCAACTTTCCGAGGGACGAGAGTGATGGCAATACTAATGAAGAGCAACGCTTGATATTTAGGATTTCCAGAATTGTGAATGCTTCTTTACTACTCTGTTGCTCCTTTGAGAATCCCTTAAGATTTGGGAGATCAATTAAAAACAGTTTTTTCAGAGCCACGAACAGTATCTTTACTGGATGACCACTGCCAACTTCTTCTTCTTCAATAATATATTCCACCCCCACATTCTTTAAAAACAGATTCTCAAGATGGGGCAACTTTCCCAGTTTTGAAAAATGCCTAATATTTTCGCAATCAGTTATATGAATCTCAACTATTTTTCTCAGCGTTGAATTATCAATCCAACATGGAAGATATCTACCTCTGAAGCCTTGTATATAAAGACATTCAAGATTGGGGTGAGGTTCAAGTGCTTCCACCACCCTTTCATCAACTTCCTCCTTTAGCTTGGATAAAGCATTTCTTTCCCATGACAACCTCAACTCTCGAAGATTGTTTTTCTCAGCAATCTTTGCTTTCTTAGCATCCACATGGTCTTTTATTCTCTCCAGATGCCTAATCTGAAGCCTTCCGCTGATGTTCAAGCATTCCAGTTCCTCAAGTTGGTTATCTCTCTTGAGACCCACAACAAACATACTCAATGTTTTTAGGCCACTTAACTCTCTCATTTTAGATGGCATTTCAGACAACGACTCGCATTCCAGCAAACATAGATGTCGGAGATTACGTAAGGACGTGAGCTTCTTAGGCAAAGCCACAAGTCTGTCACAGTAATCCAAATTTAGGGTTTGCAAATTCCAAAGAGTACATAACGAGTTGGGGAGCGTGCGAATTTCTGAAGAGGCCAAATTCAAGAATCGCAAATGACTAAGATTGCCGATGGAAGGAGGCAAATCATGTACTGTGCTACGAGGGGCATTTAACACTCTTAAACTTGTGAACTCCAAGATGGAAGTAATGTTCATATCTTGCTGAAAAGATTTGGGAAACACAAGAGTTTTGTTTAGCAAATTTACCTCGCGGATAGTTGATGCACTTGCTAGATTTCTTTCACTTTGGACTCCGCGAACTTTATTCTCCATTATTGACTCTGCCAGATCATGAACGAGATCATGCATACAGATATTCTCATACTCATCTACTTGCAGAAGAGATCTAAGTAGTAGCTCATTACATATTTGATTTCCAACATCTTCTACTTGTAGAGCCCCCTTTGATGAAATGTAGCCATGAGCAATCCATAGAAGGATCAGTCGTCCCTTTCCAATGTAATGGTCCTTATGAAAGGCTGCAAAGTAAGCAAAGCATTGCCTGAGTTCCAAGGGAAGATGATGATAACTCAACCTCAACGCTGGCACTATCAAACTCTCTTCTGCCGACAACTTCCATATCTCACTGTCTCTCACATGTAACCATTCCTCTTCTCTCCTTTTAAACCGTAGGATTCCTCCAAGCGTTGTAGCAGCGAGAGGCACTCCAGCACATTTCTTCATGATCTGTTTCCCAATTATTTCCAGCTCCAAAGACACCTCTTCATCTGCTTCAAAGGCGCACTGCCGCATCAGTGCCCAACAATGCTCATCCGACAACCCCTTGAGGCAATGACATGGAAGTGTTCTCATGATATCAGCAACTTTCTTCAGGCGCGTGGTAACGACAACGGATGAACCAGTTGAGCCACATGATAGAACATCTCTCAGCTCAAACCATTTATCTTGGTGGTCGTTCCAAACATCATCCATCACAATCAAATATCTTTTTTTGCTCAACAATTGCCAAAGGTGACACTCTGCAGCATCCAAGTGTTGCAGAACCGAAGCTTTTCCACTCCCCCCGTGGCAGATTCAATCATGGCCTTCACCAAAGTCTTCATCTCAAAATTATCAGACACACAAACCCAAATCCTTAGATCAAAGTGCTCTTTCACTTGGGGATCGTTGAAGACTAGTTGAGCAAGAGTGGTCTTCCCAAGGCCGCCAACACCTATGATTGGCAGCACAGACATCTCTTGTTTCTCCTTCACATCATTCACCAAAATCTTCACAATCTTGTCTTTATCTTCTTCTCTGCCTTGAATCTTATCGGACTGGTTCAACAGGGAAGCCGTCTCACGTGAGGCAAGTGAAACTTCTCTTGGCCTATCAAGAGACACTTCACGGAGATGAAACTTAGCACGCTCCACCGCAACAGCCTCCACTTTCTCGTTGACCTGCTTCATCCTCCTTGCGATGTTGTGGCGATACAATAATTTCTTGAGGCTATAGCAGCTGAGTTTGGAATGAGAGTGGTTGAGTTTGGAGACATGAGTGTTGCACTCATCCAAAATGTCATCAATCTCATAAGCAAGGACGGTCAGCTTCTGCAGCCAGTTTTGAATTGGCTTGCTCTCGATTTGCTTGTCTTCGGCATTCTCCAGCACAGCTTGGATGGTGGTGAGAGTGCTGCAGAGCTTCTTCATCTCATCATCGACGCCTAAGATCAGTCCGATCTCCTCCTTGATAAGAGAGCTTAGATTATCAAGAACGAGTTGAAGAAATGCCTCTGCCATTATGAAACAACAATAGTTAACTTTTCTTCTTCTGATAGCCAAATGAGAAATTTGAGAGGACTTTGTGTTTATGTTAGCAAGAACAGAATTGTTCAAGCTTAAAAAGTATACTTTGTAGAAGTAAAGGACTTGGGCCACATGATGATTATCCATATGTATTATAAAATTATATGAATTTTACAAATTCATATCCATTCATTTGATGCTATGATCCAAATGATTTATTGGTTTCAATTGGACAGCATTGCATTACTATTCTACAATAATTTAAAGTGGAATTATTCTCTCACCACTTAGTAGCCCAGATAATTGCAACTACATATATTTGGGTTTCGACAATATAAGATTGTGATATATGCATAATTCAATATTAAGCAGAACCCAACTAATATATGGATGTCAGTTTTATATTACATGGAAGTCGTTTTTGGTTCATTTTAGAAATGATGGCCTAAAACAATAAAAATTTGACCTATGTATTACTCGCTCTGTCCTGTAAAGTGGTAGAGATGTTGAAAGAAAAATGATTAAAATATTTTTAGTAGAAAACGAGACACTTTTTACGAGAGAGAAAAGACTTGCCAAAAAAGAGACTATTTTTAGGAACGGATCAAAATGGAAAAAGAAACTATTTCTATAGGATGGTGGAATATTAAAATCCAAATACAACCGTTGGGGAGTTGATATGATCTATATCATAGGATATCTCAATTATTTAGTTATTGTTTGATTCCCCATATCTTTTCTATATATATTTAGAGATTTATTTCTTAGTCAATAAGTCGTAGTAGTATTTTAGTATTATAAATAGGAGAGATTGTATTCAATCATTCAATGAATTATTATTTCTCACCAATATATTGCTTAAGGCACTCAAACCTTAACCATCTTTGTCTACTGACGGGAAAGCCCCCTCCGTTCAGCCTCTGCTGCCGGAATTCAGCCTTTGCCGCCGAGCTTCATCGCCATCAGCAACCATTAAGGAAAATACCCTTAACATCATACTAGATGTGCTTGCATACTCGCACCATAGTTAAACTTTTTACAAACTAATGCATTGATATTCGATTTACGTTGTACTAATATTAATAGACTTCAATTCATTTTTACACATAATATATCAATAACTACATGTCATTGCTTAGTTGTATGAACTATATTAGATTATCAGTTAATCTATATCCATATGGTAAATTACATAAATGATTATTTTAGATCCAAATCTATTAAGTGATTATATGGTATACTGTACAAAAACAGAGTAAAAAACGATCATAAGATCTTTGAAGAAGGCAGCAAAAACAGAAAAAGTAACTCACAAACAATGTAAATATATTAATAAATTGTAATCTATTCTATGCCAACACGATTATGAGAAACACTGACACTTTGGGAGATGGGAACAGCACTCTACCAATCTGTGTACCTAATCTACTACCCTTCCTTTTTAAAACTTTTTCGACCTACATTCCATCGAAACATGAGATATGCATCCTAAGGCGAAGAAGCGCTACTACTCTTCTAACTCTCTATACTCATCTACAACAACATGAACCACGTCGTATTCTATGTACTATTTACACAAACGTATCTCGTTCCACATGGCCCTTACCAGTGCCCAGTTTGTGTCCTTCTCAAGCACTGCCTCTTCACCCCACTCTGCTGTTTAACCATCTCCAGCGCCTGACAACATTAAACAAAAAGATTATGAGAAGGTGCTCGTTTCGGATGAGGTTCATTATTTCTTCCCATCAGCAATGCTAGAAAGGATATACTGGGAAAAAGTAGTTTCAAGAAAATATCAAAGAATGAGTCTTGATGGGATAGGCCGGCTTCATCTAGTGAAAATTCAATTTTCGGAAAATGGGAAAATAGGATCAGTAGGGAGCTGTCACGCCCGCCCTTTCTAAGGATAGAAAGAATGGTTTATCGCGACTTGGGGTGGGAATTAAGAAGCGGGGACGAAAGGGGAAATTTAGGCAATATCACAATTTGATAGAAATAGATCGAAAAGTAATTTATTTAATCACCAAAATGATGTATCAGAGTGATCGAGTTTCAATGTATCTCGGTCCGCAGCACATTATTCATAAGATAAATAGTTAAGGGGAAGCAAACAAGAGTAAGAGAATAGAATCATGTATGAAGACACGACCCATTCGGTACGGATAACAAGTAGACTTCAGATTTAGAGGCTCCACTCAACACCCCACCATGACTTGTCAATGCTCAACCTACACATAGGGAAAACATATGCAGGGCTGAGTCAGTGGACAGCTGCCGGAAACATTTGCATAAAAATAATTATTGTCAAGCCATTTTCAAGTGAGCTTGGGGTTTAGCTTTCAAAATAACCCAAGTACACAAAATATTTCCACTTTCATCAAAGTCAGTTGATCAACCATTTTTCCATCATCCATACCCTATCTGAAATGTATCCTCGCGTAACGGGAATGTGGCCACATTCCACGACGGTCGCTGGACTGGCCAAATGAATGACAAATAGCACACGGTCCCCACATGGTGTACACTAGTCTAAGCGGGGTTTGCGGTAGATAGGTATTCCACAAAAATCCAAAATACGGCATGACAATCATTCATTTCACGTCAAAGTATTTATCATCATCGGGAACAAAGCCCAAAATTGTACTTTAAATGAAAGCCCACCTCGTTCGCTTAACAGGTATCGCACTTGAGTATTCCTCGTTCCGAATTAGAGTCTCACGGAACAATTCCCTTTAGACAATAAGGTAGTAACACAACGATCAGCACGAGAACACTACTAATTAGAATGCATGCACCCTAATTAAATTCTTTTATCTCGCTTCTCAATTTTCGCATATTTTCGATCATTCGGCGGCTGCCAAAGGCGTCGCGTGCGACGCCGGTTGGTCGCTCACGCCCCTATTTCCTCCGTTGGCTCCTCGTATTTTCCTCCCCGATGTAGGAATAAATTCCCAAAAATTATTCAAGCGCATAAATAAATTATCTCAACTATTTCCCTTCGCATTTATATTTATTTCGAACTAGGGATAAATTATTCGCACTTCGAGTTGTTTCCGGGATTTAATTAAATAATTCCCCCATGATTTAAATTAACAGCCCACTTAATTATTTAATATCCAGCCCACCTTATCCCTCCAAATTAATTAGTAAGCCCAAAGAATTAATTAATTTAAACCCACCTTATGTCTCCCATTTTAAAACTAGTGAGCCCACACCAAAATAAAGGAGGAGCCCAACAAATTTAATTTCCAGCCCAAAACAAGAAAACGGATTCACCAACCCATTCTTCCTTCTTCACATTCGGTCTGTAAGGCCATCCACAATGGGGCGGACGATGCGACGGATGATGCTCATCGCCTGTCATTGTGTTTCGCCACTGTGGCATCGCGGACGATGCTCACGCGTTTTCATTATTTTTTTTGAATTTTTTCCAATTTTTTTTTTTTCTTATTTAGACACCACAGTTCTCTACCATTTCACACACTCCAATTTCACATCTCTTCAATTTATTCTCTCTCGTCTCCTCACAAATGAATCCCGCCGACTACGATTTGAGTACATCGGATGGCTGCAGACGGGCCTTGACTCGAGCCGTGTTCGATGCCGTTAATGAAGCCGTGGCGGAATGCTTGGCACAAATGCAACAAGAGCAGGTGGCGGCGGCTGCGGTTGCGGCGGTCCCGCGGCCGATACCACGTCAGACGTATGTCCCCGCGAGCACGATGTAGCTCACGAACGTCTGTTCGCAGATTATTTTGCCGAGCATCCACGGTGGGGCCCGAATGTTTTTCACCGCCGTTTTAGAATGAGCCGAGATCTTTTTCTCCGCATTGTGCACACGTTGGAGGGACGTGATGAGTATTGGGAAGATGACATCGGCAGACCCGAACTTACGCCGTTGCAAAAGTGCACGGTTGCGATCCGGCAGTTGGTCTACGGCACCACAACGGGTATGTTCGACGAGTTCCTTCACGTCGGGGAGACAACTGGCTGCGATTGTCTAATGAATTTTTGTAAAGTAGTTGTGGAGGCTTTTGGCGACACATATTTGCGACGCCCGACTGCTGATGATTGCCAGAGCCTGATGAGGATGCACGAGACGGTGCACGGCTTGCCTGGGATGTTAGGGAGCATCGACTATATGCACTGGCTGCCCGACGGCGTGGAGAGGCCATTTTACTAGTGGCTACAAGGGCAGCCACCCGACGATGATCCTGGAAGCCGTCACTAACCACCGCCTCTGGATCTGGCATGCCTACTTTGGTGTAGCCGGGTCGAACAACGATATCAACGTCCTCAACTCGTCCACCCTCTTCGCGGATCAGTGCAGGGGTCGCGGCCCGGCCATCGAGTTCACTGCCAACGGCCGCAGACATCATATGAGGTACTACTTGGCCGATGGCATATACCCACGGTGGCCTGTTTTTTTTAAGACGATTAGCTGCCCAATTGGTGACAGTAGAGTCTTGTTTGCGGCAAAGCAGGAGTCTGCGTGGGAGGATGTGAAGCGGGCTTTTGGGGTGTTCCAATAGCGTTGAGCAATCGTGAAAGGTCCGGCACATTTCTGGTTCAAGGAAGTCATCACCGACGTCATGTATGCGTGCATCATCATGCATAACATGATAGTCAAACAGGAACTTGGACATGTCACCGAGTGAGTGGATAATGAAGCCGGATCTAGCTCCAGCACGACGACCTCGCCTGTCGCTCGAGGATTACCGATGGGCTTCAGTGAGGTTCTACGGAGACAGACCTCAATGCGCAGCCAACAAGACCATACTCAACTCATGAACGACATGATTGAAGAAGTTTGGAACCACAACCGCCGTTGAGAATTTGAGTTTTTTATTTCGCAGTGCAATGTTTTGATTTTAATGAAATGAAGTTTTTTTTCCAAATTTTGAATTATTTAAATATTCAAATAATAGATAAAATGCTTAGGGTGTTGCTTAGGGCGGGCTATAGTCCGCCCACTGCAGGTGGAAGTGGCGGAGGATAAAATGCTGACGTGGCGGTGCATAGGGCGGAGCTTAGTCCGCCCCATTGTGGATGCCCTAATAGAGAATTTTTGTAAAAAGCTTTATTCTTGGCTGTGATCAATAATTGGAAATCCAAGGATAGTGAAAAGATTATTACCGTGACTTGTGGTGATAGAACTTGGAAGCCAAACTCTCTGTTCTCTAACTCTCTTTCTCTCTCAATTTGTTCTTGCTAGAGATGAAGATTGTGAAAGTGAGTATTTTTGAGTGATTGCAGCTGCTAGAATGAGGAGAAAATCGTGTAGTAGATGCTGATATGATTTGGCGAATTGATTGTGAAGATTAATTGGCTTAATTGCCAATTTTGGGATTTAAAAGATAATAATGGTGTTTCAATGGCCATTAGTGGCTGACTTAATTGTTATTAATCCCCATTATTAGGATGGATTAATGTGGTTCAATTTTGTGCAGGTAACGGCTGGAAGTGGAGAAGGAATTTTGACAGCTTCTGCAGATGAAATGCGATAGATTGGGCTCAAAATCTATCTCCCACACTTTTATTTAATTTACTTGGACTCATAAAGAAATGTAGCTCAAAACTCGTGTACTTTATTTAATTGATTTGGAGCTTTATTATATTCCATGGCCCAAAGCCTTTGTAAAATAAATATTGGACTTTATTTAATTTAATATTTACTTACATTTTTGCATATCTTTTATTAATTAAAGTTCACGGAAAACTTTAATAAATTTCGCCGTCTCGTTCCCAATCAAAGATTAAAAATCGCCCAATGCAATTAATTAATATTTAGTGTTATTCTAAATATTAATTCCTCCCAAAATTGATCCGTACTTCAAAACGCTTCGCGTACTCCATATAGTACTTCCAATAAATTTCCACGAAAGTCAAAATAATATTGCTTTCCACCGACACAAATCAACCTTCGAAATTATGATATTTAAACACGGTATGCACTCTCCTTCGCGCACTCCCAACAAAATATAAATAGTCCCTTGGTGTTGTGCCAAGTACTATATTAATTCAATATCGCCTCCACTTGAATATTTAAATCAAGATTTCGTACTTCGCAAAGTTCATAGAGAACTAAAAGAATCCATTGCGCCAAAGAAATATTATCCGTGCAAGCGCAAAATATTTTATTCCTTGCTTCGCGAGAAATTAAATATTAATTTTCAAAAATTCGAATAAATCACCATATCGCATTCAATAAAAAAATAATTATTACTCGGAATTTCGCGGGTGTTACAGGAGCAGACATGAACATTCCAGGACCATTGCACAAAACCAAGATTTTGATAAGGAAATGGAAAGGTGGATGACATGATAAAACACTTGTGCTGATGGGAAAAGTAGTCGTAAGAAAATATCAAAGAATGGATCTTGATGGGAAGAGCCGGCTTCGTCTAGTGGAAATTCAATTCTCAGCAGGGAGTTGAGACGAGCTATCCATGACCATTGCCGCGTATCAAATGTTATATTCAAAATTTTTGCGGTGAAGGCGAAGCAACGAACCCGATTCTTCTGCACTTCCATTATCTCCGCCTGTTTCTTCTGCAATTGTTCGTTTTCCTCCTGTAGTTTAGCAACTTCTGCTTCCAACTCCATGGTGTAAGCCTGCACGAACCCAAAAGGAGAGCTGGTTAGTCAAGTTCAACGTCTAATTCCAACGTCTAATATCAGTGGCGGACGTATGATTTTTATGGTGGGGGTTCTAAATCGGTGTGTTTCTAGTATGGTAGTACTACCTCCGTCCCGCAAATTTTGACACAGTTTAGCATTTCGGTCCGTCCCTGAAAATTTGACACACTTCACTTTTACCATTTTTGATAGTGGACCCCATATTCCACTAACTCATTCCTACTCACATTTTATTATAGAACTAATACTTTAAAAGTTTAAAAGTAGGACATACATCCCACCAACCTTTTCAACTCACTTTCCATTACATTTCTTAAAACCCGTGCCGGGTCAAAGTGTGTCAAAATTTGGGGGACGAAGGTAGTAATTTTTTGCGCCGATGAATAAGAGAATCAATTATAAAAGTTAGAGGTATGTGTAAAGTGATCGTTGATAGATGCAACGTAAAAAGAAAAAAACAACTTTGTTGAAAAAGAGAGTTTTTTTTTTAAAAAAAATAAATTGTTGAAGAAAAGAAAGACTTAAACTAAATTCTTAATATTAAACAATGTGCAAAAAATGATATAAATAGGAACACGTAAAATATAAAATAAAAAAAAATAATATAAACTGAAAAAAAATATAGTAATTGCTCTTATGGTGAGAATTGAACTCTCAAATGTATATATAATAAAAATAAATTTTTTTGTAAGAATCAAACTCAAAGTCAAATGTAAATAAGGAAAATAAGGACATTTATATGTAAGATGAATCAGTAAAAATAGAGTGCAGATTTAACTGTGGAGCAAAATATAGCAATTGTCCCAGCTGGGAATCGAACTGTCGTAACTTTCACTCTCACCAATCTCGGCAATTAAGGCAGCGAAGGAAACCAACTGCGATAATTGTTTAAAGCACTAATATAGATATACTAATACCAAAAATTCTGGGGGCTCCATAAGTCCCCTATGGCATTTAGTAGGTCTTCCTCTATCTAATATGGTAATTTAGGTAATTTAGTGTAAGCATAAACTAAATTACCTTGTCTAAAATGAGATCTCTAAGCGTCTCATGAAGAGTAACTTTCATGTCTCGTCACACTAGACCGCCTATCACAATACAAATGTGCTGCATAAGACATCCAATTTCCTTATTCAAATATTTTGAGGATGTCCATGAACGATAAAAGAAGAACTTTGACGATCAATAACTTACAAAGTGACAAGAACACGAAATCTACAGTCTTTTGTCTATGCAACACTTTGTTACTAAAGCCCTACTTCTACTTGGAAATGTTCTCATTACTTCAGCTACCTTCTTTTGGCGTGTGGTGACAACAACCAATGAACCGGCTGAGCCACATGATAGAACATCCCTCAACTCAAACCATATATCCTGGCGGTCATTCCATACATCATCCATCACAATCAAAAATCTTTTTTTGCTCAACAATTCCCATACTATTGGGATATAAACACAGGAAATCACGAATACAAAGGAGAATGAACACAAGAAATCGTTTACCTAGTTCGATACGATGTGTATCTACGCCTGGGGGCGATGACAAGCCAGTGATTTCACTATATAATTTCAGGATGATTTTACAATGAGTGAGCACCTCTATTTATAAGCAAAATAGAGAACCCTAATAGAGTTATCAATCATACTTTGTTCATCTTCCACCAAATCAACTCAACAGCCTTACTTTTCTTAGAGGGAAAAAATGGAGCAAGAAATGAATATGAAATCAAGATTCAAAAGTGTGTGTGTTTTGTGGGAGTGGTTCTGGGAAAAGGGATTGTTACAGAGAAGCAGCAATTGAGTTAGGGCAGGAGCTTGTATTTGTTAAAACCCACTAATTTTCTCCACATTTTACATAAAGATCATATTTTACATACAGACCGGAGCCACCGACACTATTACTTATGATATTTCTGTTATATCCAATATGCATAGGGCACCAAAAGGTCATATCTAAACTGCCAGTGGAGAATTTACCACTGTTGAAGGAGCACAAGGAACTGTCAGAATTTCATCTACTCTCTGACGTTATCCAATTGTTTATATGTTCCTTCCATGTTGCATAAACGGTTGTCAATCAGTCATGTGACGAAAGAATTAAATTGTACTTTGCTGATGCAACCAAACTTCTGTTTATTGCAGGATATCAGGACAGGAGAAATTATTGGACGTGGCACTGAACGGGAGAGGCTGTATTATGTGGACGAAATAGCACAGCAAGGAACCGCTTTGCTAACTCATGGAACTACTGGCAGAGAGGCTTGGCTCTGGCATCGTCATTTGGGACATCCTTCCACGGGTTATCTAAAAATTCTCTTTTCTAAATTTGTCAAGATATGTATTGTGAAATCTGTGTGTTGGCCAAAAGCCATAGACATTCCAATAAATCAAATAATGCCCGTGTTGATTCTCTTTTTTCACTGGTTCATTCTGGTGTGTGTGTGGTGGGGGGGGGGCAAGGGTTCAAATAATTTTTTCTTTTTATAGATGATTGCGCTCGTATGACATGGGTCTACTCTATGAAATAAAATAATGAGGTTTTTGAACATTTTAGTCACTTTCATGCACTAGTTCAGACCCAATTCCAAAAAAACATAAGGATCCTTCGCCCTGACAATAGGGGGAATTTGTCAACTCAAAAATGAAAACTTTTTGTCATGATAAATGTCTAGTTCACCAAACTACATGCCCATACACCCCAGAACAAAATGGTGTGTCGAAAAGGAAGAACTGTATTCTCCTAGAAATGGCTCGGGCCATGCTTATTGAATCCAACACCCCTAGACACTTGTAGCCTGAAGCTATCGTCGCATCAGTCTATCTGACAAATCGTTTACCCTCTAGTACCCTAGACCTCCAAACACCCCTGGAAGTCCTCTTGACACTGACCAAATACCATTGCCTTTGACTCTCCAGCCTCGAGTATTTGGATGCTCAGTATTTGTCCATATACCAAAAACATGATCGAACTAAACTCTCTCCATGTGCCATAAAATGTGTCTCCGTGGGTTATGAAAATTCACAAAAGGGGTATAGGTGCTTCGACCCTAAAACCAATCGCATGTTCACAACCATGAACTGTAACTTTCTTGAAACTTTCTTGAAACTTTCTTGAAACAGACTACTTCTTTAACCACCTTAGCGATCGGAGGGAGAGTCACAGTGACCCACTAAGCCGGTTACCAGCCACATGCCTTCTAACAGGTCAGACAAATCCAAGCCCACCAGCACGAGACTCTGAAGAAATACAGCCTGCACCAAACAGTGACACCGTCCAAGAAGATCCCCTACTGGTATCCATTGTAAGTGCTTATGATATTTCTCCCGTACATGTATATTGATATTTCTGGTGAGACTAACCTTGAGAGACAGATATTGAGCTTGATTCAGAAGAACAAAATGAATCAGAAATTTGCAACTTGCTGCAAGAAGAGATTAGTGAAGGAATTGAAGGATATAGACTGCCACCGAGACCCAATAGAGGAGTCCCGCCAAAAAGATATAGCCTTAAGATCATTGGCAGAAAAGACAAGTACTCCATTGTGAAATTGAAGGATATACACTGCCCACGCATTTGAGGCCACCTTATGCACCTTATGTGAAGATGAGGAGATTCCTTGTACTGTGGAAGAAGCTTGGAGACACAAACACTAGCGAGAGGCAATGCTGAAGGAAATGGGAGCTTTAGAAAGAAACAACACATGGGAGAAATGCAAAATACCAATGGAAAAGGGGCAGTTGGATGCAAGTGGGTGTTCACTATCAAACGACGACCAGATGGATCTATCGAGAGATACGATTGGTTGCAAAAGGCTACACGCAGACTTATGTAGTTGATTATGATGAGACTTTCTCTCCAGTAGAAAAAATGAACACCATTCGAGTGTTGCTCTCAGTTGCTGCAAATAGGAACTGGCCACTCCACTAATTTGATGTAACAAACGCATTCCTACATGGGGAACTAAAAAAGAGAAGTATACATGGAAGCACCACCGGGATTCTCAGAGGGATTTTAAAGAGGAGAAGGGTGTCGGTTGAAGAAGACTCTCTATGGACTCAAACAGCCACCAAGGGTGGTTTAGGAGATTCATAGAAGCCATGACCAAGCATGGGTTCCGGCAGAGTAACTCGTATCATACTTTGTTCTTGAAAAAGGGAGACGATAAAATCACATCCCTGATCATCTATGTAGATGACATGATCATCACGGGCGATGATACAGAAGAAATAGAAAGGCTAAAAGGGATCTTATTTCAAGAATTTGAGATGAAAGACTTGGGGAATCTTCAATATTTCTTGGGAATAGAAGTACTGCGCTCTGAGGGAGGAATTGTTTTGAGACAGAAGAAGTATATCTTGGATATTCTGGCTGAGACAGGTCTGATAGATTGCAAACCTGCCGATACACCAATTCTAGTGAATCACGGACTACAGATCTCTAAAAAGCTGCAAGTACCAGTGCCTAATGGGGAAGCTCATCTATCTCTCTCTCACGTATCTCAAGGGAACAACCATTGGACATGGAATACTGTTCAGAAAGAACGAACACCGAGGTGTTTATGGGTTCACTGATGCCGATTGGGCAAGTAACCCAATCGATTGAAAATCAACAGCTGGATACTTCACATTTGTTGAAGGTAATCTGGTAACATGGAGGAATAAGAAACAAAAGGTGGTGGCACTATCAAGTGCAGAAGCTGAATTCCAGGGGATAAAAAGTGGATTAATGGAGATCCTATGGCTAAGAAAGCCGATGGATGAAATTGGGCTCGTACAAGACAAGCAGGGAAGCAATCTGTAAACCCAGTACAACATGATAGAACGAAGCATGTTGAAGTTGACAGACACTTTATCAAAGAGAAGTTAGAAAATGAAGTTGTGTAGTTACCATTCGTCCGATCTGAAGATCAGCTGTCAGATATTCTCACTAAAGCCGTCAACTCAAGAAGCCTGTGAATGTACTAGGCAAGTTGAGTTTTGGAGATCCCACTACTCAACTTGAGAGGGAGTGTTAAGAAATAAAAGATACCAAAGAATAATCTCAATTATACTCCAAGATTAGAGTAGAATGATTGATAGTTGATTGATATTATACCATACTTACACATGTATGAACCCTATATAAAGGGCTAGTCTATGCAGTAATAAAACATCATCAAATTATCGATCTCATTTTTCCTCTCGTTGTTTCTCTATTCCTAAATCATGTCTAATATACCATTCAAGACAATAATTTTCCAACGCCAATATCAGATACACTACAAAAACTTAAAGAAAGGTAAGTAAAAACACAGAAACTTGCCATTAGTTCTACCTTAATCATGCATCTCACAAGTTTATGCATTTCACATGAACCAAATAGATTCAGTTTCAGGACATCAATTCAAAATACAACCAACTTACAAATATCATATTTTTAGTTTAGTTTTTACGATTTTGAGCCAATATGAAATAGAATTTTAATAAGGGCTTATATATACTCCCTAGGTCCACAAAAAATAATCTCATTTATGGATGCAAAAGAGTGTAAATGTACTTTTAGTTCCATGATAAGGTGGTTATAAACTTAGGGGAGTGATCAATTGCTAACTCATCATTTAATTGCTAACTACAACTAATTTAAGGCCATAGGATTTTAGAAAACGTGTGGTCTACAATTTGCCACGTGTAATTTTCGTTTTTATTAATAAAATCAAAAAAGATAAAAAAAAACGCCAAATTAGGGTTTTAGATGAAAATGTCAATATAGTGTTTCGGAAATATCAACACAATGATTTGAGAATGTCAACACGATGCTTTAAGAATGTTAACCCATTGCTTATATTGACATTCTACATGTATTATATTGACATATTTTATATAGTATGTTGTCTGCTTTACGAAAAAATTGAAAAATTTTTGAATTTTTTTTTCAAATTTTGACGTCGAAACATATGCATATATGATATCGTTGGAATCCTTACAAAATTATCTTTAATTTGATATATGTTATATGAATTTAAAGTTTTGGGATTTCTTTTAAAAGTCAGTTATAACTAAACATGTAGTTAATTGACATTAATACCCCTATTGATATTTTATGAAATTAATCCTATAGCTTTATTGACGTTTTTTATTGATCGTATTGATATTTCTTGGTTGATGATATAGGCTCTTAATTTGAATATCTAATGGCTATTATTTAATTGCAGTTAGCAATTATGTATTGAGTTAACAATATAACACTCCCCTATAAACTTATAAGTCTCACATAGATATACTTGGCAGAATGGCCAATGGAATTACAAGAAAAAAACACGGGTAATAAAATAACGATAATAACTAGAGTAAACAAATTATCATATGATCTTTGAAGAAGGCAGCAAAAACAGAAAACAGTAACTCACAAACAATGTAAATATATAAATAAACTATAATCTATTCAATTTTAATTAATCGCAAATATCATAAACACAAGGAGGAAACAAGATTTTCATTTAGATTATCACAAACATCTTTCTTGCAGGGAAATGATTTTTTCAAACAGAGCAGCATCATTCATACTTCCTCTAGTAGATACTGTATGAAATAATCTAAGTAGAAGCACACAACAAGAATTTTTCCATTAAATACATATAAAATGTTGACCAACACAAATTATAAGCGCTTTCATTGGACTCTGTACACTTGTAGTAGTACTTGCTTCGCCCCTTGCCACTGTGCCAACTTTTAGAACTTCGGTGAGAAAAAAGGGGGCCAAGAGCTTTTTCTGCCGGCGATTCATCTACTGAGAAATCCATACTGCTTCAATTCTTGAAATTGAAATTCATCTATACAGGGTTTTAGTGTTTATAATTAAATGAGAGTGAGGAGTCGGGCTAAGCAATCGATTTTTCATCTTAGAATTGAAGTGAAGATATAAGCTCCAAGGGTGAGCCTCTTTTACTTCATTTCTTTATGATGTTTTGAAGTCTTAGCCTAGATGGTGGCCATGTCCTAGGAATAATATGTAGTGGAGAATAACATAACATCAAAATATCTTAAGATATTTCACCAAACAAAATATGTTATTCTACCAAACACAAAACCTTAAGATAGCAAAAAAATAGATAAGTAGAAATGAAGGTCTAATAGAAGATAACTCACAGAAAAACAGCAAATCTCTAAACATTGTAGAAAATGAATAGATAAGTAGAAAAGAGAGTCTACAATGAGCCAAGTCAAATCATTCAACCATCCCTCCCTTAAACTGATATGACAATAGCAGTTAGAAACTAAATCATCTCATCAAACTTGATTCTCCAGCTTGCACATTCCAAGAAAAATCATCTAACTACAAGCACACAAAAAAATCTTGCCACAAAATACTTGAAAAAGTTGATCAAAACAGAAATTCAGCCACATATTCTAAGACACTTGCATTTGACTATGCACACTCAAATATGTAAACAAGATTTTTTGTTGAGAATATCACCTATATATTTCTATTTGTGAAATGAACTTTTCAAACATAGCAGCATCATTCCTATTATATACTATGAAATCATACAAGTACAAGCACACAATAAGAATCTTGCTACAAATACTTTAGAAAAGCTAAGCAACACAGAAATTCAACCACAAATTCAAAGATACTTGCACTTGAACCTGTACTTGCTTCGCCCCCTGCCTCTATGTAACATTCCAAAGTTCATCCAACACTAGGGAAAGTTAAGAAATAAACAAGAATGTGAGCTAGTTTATTTTATGTTAATAAAAATTAGGTAATAAAGAAGAATACATTGATATAGAACTACTCACCAACTTCATATACTTCACCTTCAAGAAAGATGTCGATTGAATACAAAGTACTACTAAAACCATAGTTGAGTTACTTTGAAGAAATATAAATGCTGCGAACGTGGGAAATCTTGTGCCAATCCTCTCCACTTCCTCTCCGACATCGCCTCTCCAGCTGAGGGCACCCAACAATGATTAGCTTTTCCAGAATTGGTAGAGCTGGAATTGATACAACCTTTGGGCAGTCTTCCAAAATGAGTCTAATAAGAGATGGTAGCTGATCTGGGAGTGATTCCAGCTCAGGAAGATCATCTAGGTATATATTAGTGAGGTGCTCAATGACTTGAGACAAGCGCCTCATCTTTGGAAGATCCCGTAACATGAGGAACTCAAGATTATGGAGATGTTTAATTTCCTGCGGCAACTCTAGTACTTCTGGGCACTTCCATATGGCAAGGGTCTCCAAAGAAGTAAGTTGCCGCAGCATCCCTTCTGGCAAACATCTCATTATCTCACAATTGTTTAGACATAAACGTTTAAGCTCTTTTAAGATTTGCAGACCTTCTCTTGTCACAGAGATCTCTTTCGCATTATCGATTACCAATGTTTGGAGCTTATTGAAATTTGCCAGCATTTCTATTGGGAAACATGCTAGGCTCTCCTCAACTTCAATCCACAGGTCTCTAAGAATGATGTGCTCAGATAATAAACCCAAAGTTGAGCTACTGCATACTAGTGTCTCCAACTTTTGGAGGGATGGGAGTGGTGGCAGTATTAATAAAGAGCAATGCTCAATCAATAGAGCTTTGAGATTTGGGAATGCTTCTTTACTACTCTCCTGCTTATTTGATAGTCCCTTCAGATTTGGAGATCAACTAAACGCAGATGTTTCAAAGCCACGAACAGTATCTTTACTGGGTGACCACTCCCAACTTCTTCTTCTTCAATAATATACTCCATCCCCATATTCTTTAAATACAACTTCTCAAGATGAGGTAACTCTCCAAGTTTAGGAAAACACCTAATATTTTCACAATCACTTAAATTAATCTTAACTATTTTTCTTAGAGTTGAACTTTCCATCCAATGTGGAAGATATCTACCTCGGAAGCCTTTTATATGAAGAGAAACAATATTGGGTGAGGTTCAAGTGCTTCCAACACCCTTTCGTCAACTTCCTCCTCTAGCTTGGTTAAATCATTTCTTTGCCATGACAACCTCAACTCATGAAGATTATTTTTCTCTGCAATCTTCGCTTTCTTTGCATCCATATGGTCTTTTACTCTCTCCAGATGCCTAATGCGAAGCCTTCCACTGAGGTTCAAGCATTCCAGTTCCTCAAGTTGGTTACCTCTCTTGAGACCCACGACAAACATGCTCAATATTTTCAGGCCGTTTAATTCTCCCATTTTAGATGGAATCTCACACAACGAATTGCAGCCCCACAAACATAGATGCTGGAGATTACGTAAGGATGTGAGCTCGTCTGATGAAACGGCTGGAGATCCATTAGACCCCAAACCAACCATCCCAAGCCCTCCACCTTGCAAAGCTGAATTATGGACTGGTGAGTTATTCATTCCCGGTCAGAAATCCCAACCATTCCGCCCCTAATCCATGGGCTACTCAATTGACTGTTACTCGGAATCCCCATGGTTGATCCATAACCCATCGCGGACTGTTTTGGAAGGATCTGCTGAGGCTGATGTTGCCGTTGCTGCTGCTGCAGCTGATGATTCTCCATCTGCTGTAACTCACAAACAAAGTACATATATAAATGAATACTAGAAACACAACATACACCGTGCCAATATTTATACAATTCATCAAAAACAAATGCATCCTAAGGCGAAGAAGCTCTACAACAGCAGGAACCGCGCTTACCACGGCTCAGCCTGCATCCTTCCCAAGCACTGTACATCTTCTCCCCACTCTGCTGTTTCATCCCACCAGCAATGCCTTGATACATAAATTGCAAATATTATAAACACAATGGAGGAGATCTCTCAAGGTCATATTTAACATCAAACATATAAAACAAAATTTTTATTAAGAATATCACAAACATATTTCTTATAAGAAATTAATATACCAATTACTATGAAAGTAAAGATCCATCATATCAACATCATGGATTGTTTTGAATTTCTCAAACAAAGCAGCATCATGCCCTGTATATACGAATTCATCCAAGTATAAGCACAAAAAAAGAATCTTGCCCCCAAATGCTTAAAAAAAGTAGAGCAAAACACATAAATTCACCCACAAATTCTAAGACACTTGCATTCGACTCTGCGCACTGGAACATGTACTTGATTCGCCCCTTGTCATTACGCCAACTTTTCGAAGATCCTCCAACACTATGAAAAATAAAGAAATAGTGTATTGTATATATAAAAAAATAAAGAGATAAAGATGAATACATTGAAATACATTTACCCACCATCTTTGTATTCTTTCTTCAAAGTATCTTCTTCATCTTAATGAATGAAGTCAATGGAAGAAAAATTACTAAAAGCATAGTTAAGCTGGATTTTTTTAACATAGAATCAACAAAAAATAGTTGAATTATATTCCAGAAAAGTCGACCTGCGCCAATCATCTCCACGTCCTCTCTGATAGCGCATTTCCAATTGTGGGCATCCAAGTGCCGTTAGCGATTTCAGATTTGGCAGCACTGGAATCGATACAATCTTTGGGAAATCCTTAACAAAGAGCATACTAAGTGATCGTAGTTGATCTGGGACTGATTCCAGCTCTGGAAGATCCTCTACGTGTAGATTAGTGAGGTGCTGAAAAGCTTGAGGCAAGTGCGTCATCTTGGGGTGCATAACCACGTCGTATTCTATGTACTATTCACACAGACGTATCTCTTTCCACATGGCGTCTACCACGGCCCAGTCTGTGTCCTTCGCAAGCATTGTCTCTTCACCATCTCCAGCGCCTGCTAGCATCAACAGAAAGTTATGAGAAGATCCTCGTTTCGCATGGGGATTACTGTAAGCTAGATAATTATACGAAGATATTATTAGCTCCCTTCCGGGATAATGTAAAGTCAAGGTCCCTATCGTTGAACCGGATTCATCCAGTTTTCAGTAATATATGTGTCTAGTAATATATGTGTCGAGTATGTCCCTAACTTGCTAACTCATCACCGCAGTGTATTAAAAATGTCAACACGATGACTAAAATGTCAACAAATAATTTTTTTGAACTTCAATATAATGTGTTGATATTATGTGTTGACATTTTGATGTCACCGTGTTAACATATTTAATATACTATATTGATGAGGGGATGTAATCAATTGCTAACTAATTACCAATCCCAAATTGAGATCAATTTTCAACCATTAGATTAGAAGATCTTGTGGTTAATATAATGCCAAGTGTAATATATTTTAAATTTAAATAATTATTAATTTAATTCAAAGGGTATTAATGTCAAATCCTATATGTAGTAATTATAACTAACTACTTTCTCTCTCCTCAAAATCATCTCAAATCTTTAAATTTACGCAACTCTCTCAATTTAAATTATTTTTTCTCAAAAAATATATCAAATTAAAGATAATTTAATAAGAATTCCAACGAGATCTCAATTGCATATGTTCCGACGATGTTCGGGTGATGAAATTTGATAAATTATATTTCAATTTTCGTACATATTGATAAGCAGCTATTTTCAACAAATGCAATAAAAAATCTCAATATATTGTAGGCAAAATCTCAATATTATGCATGTCCAATCTCAATAAAAATGTGTTGATATTTTTTTGTCCTTGTGTTGATATTTGTAATACACAATGTTGATATAAAAAAACACTCACGAAAATTATCATATGATAACATAATGACGATATTACCCTTTTGTTGATATTTTGTCTACTATTTATTGAGATTTTGTGAGCTTTAATCTCATCCACTCATTTTAAAATCAAAGGGTGGAGATTTAGTCTTGATTTTGGATTAGGGTGCTAAAAGCATTAGAATAGGACCCGATTGATGAGTTAGGAGAGTTAACAATTTAATTAGTTAGCAATATAACACACCCCCTTCCTAGTTTATGTATGACTAATTGGGTCCTTAGATTGGGAGATACATACAGACCAAATTCGTGGAAGTTCAACTCCTAAATCCTAACTCTAATTTTCTCAAACTTTGAAGGTCCATAGCTTGTTATCTAGTTTCTGATGTCTCCACTAGAGCCCCTACCATAGCTTGGGATTGGCCTCTGTATGCATGGCTAAACAGTCCCTATAAGTCAAATTTTATAAATTGATCCTGCTTAGGATAATGTTTCCAACAACCCAACTTCGAACGACCTAAGTATTGGCACCGGTGAAGACCTCAAGGGCCATGGCTCAGGCCAAAGAACCCGAGACATTCAAGGGATTGAAATTTAGACATTGGCAACGAAAAATGTTCTACAGAGGGTGTCGCATCGGAGGAAGATGCGAACTTAATACCCATGTTGCCTTTGATGTGTGAAATCAAGGAGATTTCTTATGCAAGGAATACAAGCACATAGACCTCGAAGGATTTATGGTAGCCACTAGACAAGAAGAACCGTGTTTGTATGAAGAAGAAGAAGGTAATCTCAAAGTGCATAAAAACACATAAAACACTTATTTTGAAGCATATATACATCATAAACATCGATAGTGCATATTCTGTACATTTCATAAACACTGGAAATGATGAAAATATGTTAAGACTTAAGACCTGGCAGAAACAGGCAAATAAGGACATCTTGTACTTACGTAACTTATCAATCAAGAACTTAAAGATCAAAAATAGTTGAATTATATAGGAGAACAAGTGGGCAATCTTGTGCCAATCCTCTCTGATTCCTCTCTGATATCGCCTTTCCAGTTGTGGGCAACCAGTGACTGTTAGCTCTTTAAAATTTGGCAGAGCTGGAATAGTTACAACCTTTGGGCAGTCTGTAACTTTGAGTGTATTAAGAGACAGTAGCTGATCTGGGACTGATTCCAGCTCTGGATTATCCTCTAACACGAGCCAAGTGAGGTGCTGAAAGGCTTGAGGCAAGCGCGTCATCTTGGGAAGACTCTCTAACACAAGCCCATCAAGATTATGGAGATGTTTAATATCCTCTGGCAGCCAAAGGCATTAGTTGGAGATGTTCCAACTCCATCGCCTAACTAACATGCCAAAGAGACATAAGCATACCTCTTCATTGGCTCGGAAAGAGAGGGGAAGGCTCCAATCATTCATTTATTTGGCTAGATCGGAAAGTGGATTGTAGTAATCTAAAATCTTTTAAAACAATAAATGCAATGCGATGCTCAATCAAATCAATTTAATCTAAAATCTTTTATTGTTATACAGAGTTATAACAAATGTGAATAATACTCTCTATATTTTCTGAATTGAATAATTCGAGGTGAGATTTAATTCGATACGTATAGTGGTAAATCAGTGGTAAGTGTCACATAAATGTTAAAAGATGTTCATTTTGTATGTTAAAACATACTAAGAAAAATGTTCATAAGATCTTGAAAGAAGGCGGCAAAAACAGAAAACAGTAACTCACAAACAATGCAAGTATACAAATAAACTGTAATCTATTCTATGTCAACACTAACATTACAAACACAACACACACTCCACACAAATAAACACAACCGCTATTCTGCCAACAAGTCCTGTAGTAGTACGGGCGATATTTTTTATTTTGTTCATTTTGATTATTATTTATCGAATTAGACGTTCGAAAGGCCGTCCTGTATGTACTACTTACATAGACGTATCACGTTCCACAAGGCACTTACCATGGCCCAGTCTATGTCCTTCTCAAGAACTGTATATTCACCCCAATCTGATATTTCGCCTTCTCAAGCGCCTGCCAACATCGAACAAAAAGATTATGAGAACTGCTTGGTTTAGATGGCCGGAGAAGGGGTTCATTATTTCATCCCACCAGCAATGCCTTGCGTGAGGAGTACATAAATTGCAATATTTATAAACACAACGGAGAAGATCTCTCAACAAGTGACATTTCACATCAAATATGTAAAACAAGATTTTAATTAAGCATATCACCGGTTCTTCTGAGAAATTAATACACCATGGAAGTAAAGATCCATCATATCAAATTCCAGCACCATGGATTGCTTTAAATTTCTCATACAGAGAAGCATCATTCCTAGTATATACGAAATCATCCAAGTATAAGCATACAACAAGAATGATCTTGCCACAAAATGCTTTAAAAAGTTGAGAAACACAAAAAGTCAGCCACAAATTGTAAGACACTTGCATTCGAACCTGTACTTGCTTCGCCCCCTAACATTATGCCAATCTTCCGAAGTTCCACCAACACTGTGAAAAATAAAGAAATAAACAAGAATAAGAGTAAGTTTATCTTATACTCCTATAAACAAAAACAAAGGAAAAAAAGTTAAAGAATAATACATTGAAATAGAATTACTCACCGACTTCATAGACTTTCTCCAAAGCTATTTCTGGTGCACCATCTTCATCTTGAAGACAAAGTATTAAAACCATAGTCAAGCTTGATTTGTTTTACAAAAAATAGTTTAGTTATTGTGAAGAAATACTGATGTGGCGAACGTGGGCAATCTTGTGCCAATCCTCTCCACTTCCTCTCCGATATCGCCTTTCCAGCTGTGGGCATCCAATGACTATTAGCACTTCCAGATTCGGCAGAGCTGGAATCGATACAACCTTTGGGCAACCTCCTACACCAAGCAAGGTAAGAGATGGTAGCTGATCTGGGATTGATTTCAGCTCAGGAAGAACCAATAAGTATAGATAAGTGAGCTGCTGAAAAGCTCGAGGCAAGCGCGTCATCTTGGGAAGAAACCATAACACAAGCATCGAAATATTATGGTGATGTTCAGTATCATCTGACAGCTCTACTAACTCTGGGCAATTCAATATATGGAGGGATTTCAGAGCAGTAAGGTGCTCCAACATCCCTTCAGGTAAAGATCTCATCGTCCAACAACTCCCTAGACTTAAACATGTAAGATCTTTTAAGACTTCTCTTGTCACAATGATCTCTTTTGCATCCGTAATGCTCAGTGATTGCAACTTACTGAACTTTGCCAGTGTTTCTAATGGGAAACATGTCAAGCTCTCCTCAATTTCCAAGGTGAGATCCCTAGGAATGTCGAGCTCAGATAATAAACCCAAAGTTGAGCTATGACATCTTAGTTCATCCAACTTTTGAAAGGATGAGAGTGGTTGCAGTATTAGTGAAGAGCAATGCTTAATGCTTAGAGTTTGAAGATTTGGGAATGCTTCTTTACTCTCATGCTCCTTTGAGAGTCCCTTAAGATTTGGGAGATCAGTTAAATACAATTCTTTCAACGCTAGGAACTGTATCATTACTGGTTGTCCACTCCCAACTTCTTCTTCAATAATATACTCCACCCCCACATTCCTTATATACAGCTGTTGAAGATTAGGTAACTCTCCCAGTTTCGGAAAATGCCTAATATTTTCACAATCACTTATATTAATCGTAACTATTTTTCTCAGCGTTGAATTTGCCATCCAACTTGGAACATATCTACCACTAAAGCCTGTCATACAAAGAGATTCAAGATTAGGGTGAGGTTCAAGTGCTTCCAACACCCTTTCATCAATCTCCTTCTCTATCTTGGTTAAATCATTTCTTTCCCATGACAACCTCAACTCCCGAAGATGTTTTTTCATTGCAATCTTTGCTTTCTTTGCAACCATATGGTCTTTCACTCTCTCAAGATGCCTAATCTCAAGTCTTCCACTGAGCTTCAAGCATTCCAGTTCATCAAGTTGGTTACCTCTCTTCAGACCAACGACAAACGTGCTCAATGTTTTCAGGCATTTTAACTCTCTCATTTTAGATGGCATTTTACACAATGAGTTGCACTCCCACAAACATAGATGTTGGAGATTACGTAAGGATGTGAGCTTCTTAGGTAAAGCCACAAGTCTAACACAGTAATCCAAGTTGAGGGTTTGCAAATTCCAAAGAGTACATAACGAGTTAGGGAGAGTGCGAATTTTAGAACTAGACAAATTCAAGTATCGCAAATGTTTAAGATTGCTGATGGAAGGAGGCAAATCGTCTATTGCATTACGAGGTGCATTTAACACTCTTAAACTTGTGAGATCTAAAATAGAAGTAAGGTCCATATCTTGTTGAAAAGTTTTAGGAAACACAACTGTTTTTTGTTGAAAATTTACCTCGCGGATAGTTGATGCACTTGTGAGACCTCTTTCACTTTGTACTCCAGGAACTTTGTTCTCCATTATTGATTCTGCAAGATCATGAACGAGATCATGCATACCAATCTCGTTTGGGTATAACACACTTGTTTGTAGAAGAGATCGCAGTAGTAGCTCATTACATATTTGATTTCCAACATCTTCCACTTGAAGAGCCCCCTTTGATGAAATGTAGCCATGAGCCATCCATAGAAGGATCAGTTCTTCCTTTTCAATGTAATGGTCCTTAGGAAAGGATGCAAAATAAGCAAAGCATTGTCTTAGCTCCAACGGAAGATGATGATAACTCAATCTCAAAGCTGGCATTATCAAACTCTCCTCAGGCGACAACTTCCATATATCATTGTCTCTCACATATATCCATTCCTCTTCCTTTCTTTTAAACCGTAGAATTCCACCAAGTGTTATAGCAGCCAGGGGCACTCCAGCACATTTATTCACGATCTGTTTCCCAATTATTTCCAGCTCTGGTGACACCTCTTCAACTGGTCCAAAGACTCGCTGCCGTAGCAGCGCCCAACTGTGCTCATCTGACAGCCCCTCAAGGCAATAACATGGAAGAGTTGTCATTATATCAGCAACCTTCTTCTGGCGTGTGGTGACAACAACCGATGAACCGGCTGAGCCACATGATAAAATATCTCTCAACTCAAACCATTTATCCTGGTGGTCATTCCAAACATCATCCATCACAATCAAATACCTTTTATTGCTTAACAATTCCCAGAGGCGACGTTCAGTAGCATCCAAGTGCTGCAGATCCGTAGCTTTTTCATTCCCCGTGGCAGATTCAATCATTGCTTTCACCAAAGTTTTCATTTCAAAGTTATCAGAAACACAAACCCATATCCTTACATCGAAGTGTTCTTTCACCTGGGGATCGTTGAAGACTAGTCGAGTGAGAGTGGTCTTGCCAAGGCCGCCAACACCGATGATTGGCAGCACAGACATAGACATCTCCTGTTTCTCCTTCAAGTCATTTACCAATATCTTCACAATTTTGTCTTTATCTTCTTCCCTGCCAAGAATCTTATCAGACTCATTCAACAGGGAAGCCGTCTCGCGCGACGCAAGAGATACTTCTCTTGGCCTATGAACAGGCATCTCGCGCAGATGAAACTTAGTGCGCTCCGCAGCAATGGCCTCCACTTTCTCGTTGACTTGCTTCATTCTCCTTGCAATTTTGTGGCAATACAAAATTTTCTTGAGGCTATAGCGACTGTATTTTGAATGAGAGTGGTCGAGTTTGGAGACTTCAGTGTTGCAGTCATCCAATACGTCATCAATCACATAAGCAATATCGTTGAGCTTCTGCAGCCAATTTCGAATTGGCTTGCTCTGGATTTGCTTGTCTTCGGCATCCTCCAACACAACTTGGATGGTGGTGAGAGTGCTGTAGAGCTTCTTCATCACCTCGTCGACGCCCAAGATCAGTCCGATCTCCCGGTTGATAAGAGATATCAGTTTGTTAAGAAGGAGTTGAAGAAATGCCTCTGCCATTATGGAACAATAAGAATTAACGATTCTTCTTCTGATAGACAAAGCAGATATGAGAAGGATGAATGTCAGAGGATGATGGTATATTGTATGTTTGTATTGTCACTTTGTATTTGCAAGAGTTGAATAATATGCCACCTTTCCTTGTCTTTTGTTCAATTATTCAAAAGTTAGTAATGGAATAATTACATGTAAATTAGTCGGTTTGTCTATATGTTAATCAAGATTTAATTGTTTAATGGGGTGATGATAAGATCGACTTCACCCTCTTAATACTTTTTCATCCCACTAAACATTTCGAACCACTCCCTAAGACTACCTTTTCTTTGTCTATTAAACTATGATGAGCGTAAATTTACATATCAGTGAATTTATATATTAATAACTTACACTTGAGAAACTTAGCTAAGATCTTATAAAAATAAGAAACACATAATTCAGAAGTACTATAATACATCATAAACAGCAAAACTGCATATTCTCTACTATAAACAGAGAAACTCCAGCTAAGTAATGAAAATATGTTAAGACTTGGCAGAAACAGGCATATAAGGACATCTTCTACCTATGTAAATTATCAACCGAGAACCGTAACACATAATCGAACAACAATATACTCCGTTTCAGCTTACTAGTCGAAAAGTTCCAACTCGATCACCGAACCAAGTAACCAGCATTCTAAACGGACAACAAACTACAGTGCCTACCTCATTATTGGCTCGGAATGAGAAAAGAAGGCCATCAAACTTCAAACATCTACGTCTTCGGGCACCAAACAGAATCCTGAACATCTTCAAACATCAAACAATCATACGCCAACATTAATATCAGATAAACTACAAAAACTTCAAGAAAGCTAAGTGAAAACACAAAAACTTGGCATTAGTCCTTAATCATGCCTCTAGCAATCTTTATCATTGTTGACCTGTTTGTGCATTTCACATAAACCAAACAGATTCACCACAGCACTTCAAAATACTACCAAGATCATAATTTTAGTTTAGCTTTATTTTTTTCGATTTTGAGCAAAAATCAAATTTATCAAAGACTGAAAACCAAACAGAACTCATAATGGACTATTGAACACTTCACTTGAATTGAGTAAAAATATCCAACTTTTGCAATCATCCAGTAATTACACACAGATAGAGTGATAGAGAGAGAGCTTTTGCCGCCGGCGATTCATCTTCTTGAAACTGGAATTCATCTAAAGACGACTTTGGTGTTTATCTTTTTTCATAGTAATGGAATTTGTTGCTCTCAAGGAGTTCTAGTTTAAACTAGATAATTAAATTACAACAACTAAATAGTATGTTGATGCAATTATGATATCCTTAAGTATAATTTAATTTAAGTTTGAACGTTTTTAATATAAAATCAAGCTGTATGATTTCTTATTTAATAGTAATTTATATTTAAAACATATTTTAAATAAATTATTCCCTCCGTCCACGAAAAATAAGGCACATTTGTCATTTTTGGTAGTCCGCGAAAAATAGGGCACATTCAAAAAAGGAAAGTTTTTAAAACTTCTCTCTTACTTTTTTCCTTCTCTCTTACTAATAATATGTAATTTAAATAAAATATAGAGTGAAGAATATTCTATTGAATTGGAATCTTCGATGATGGAGTACAACAATATTATTTCACCCATAGGCATAGCCCAGCTTTCACACTCCAAAAAATCATCTAACTACAAGCACACAATAAAAATCTTGCCACCAAATACTTAAACACAGAAATTCAGCCACATATTCTAAGACATTTGCATTTGACAATGCACACTCAAAGATGTACTACTTCGCCCCCTGCCACAATGCCAACTTTTCAAAGTTCCTCCAACACTATGAAATATAAAGAAATAAACAAGAACACTAGTCAGTATATTGTACTCCGTGTAAATAACAAATAAAGAAGAATACATTGAAATACAATTACTCACCATCTTTGTAATCTTTCTCCAATGCTGTTTTTGGTACATCTTCTTAATCTTGAAGAATGATGTGATCACTTGAACACAAATTACTGAAATCATAGGTTGGCTCGACTTGTTTTACACAGAATCAACAAAAAATAGCTGAGTTAATTTGGATAAACAGTGATGCTGCGAACGTGGGCAATCTTGTGCCAATCCTCTCCACTTCCTCTCCGACATCGCCTTTCCAGTTGTGGGCATTCAATGACCCTTAGGTGTTTCAGATTTGGCAGATCAGGAATCGATACAACCTTTGGGCAGCTCGTAACATCGAGTGTATAGAGAGATGGTAGCTGATCTGGAAGTGATTCCAGCTTAGGAAGATCTGCAAGGTATAGACTAGAGAGGTGTTGAAAGGCTTGAGGCAAGCGTGTCATCTTGGGAAAATCATGTAACTGGAGGAACTTAAGATTATGGAGATGTTTAATATCCTCTGCCAACTCTAGTAATTCTGGGCACTTCGATATGGTGAGGTTCTCCAAAGCAGTAAGGTGCACCAGCATCCCTTCTAAACATCTCATTGTCCGACAACTTACTAGCCATAAACTTGTAAGCTCTTTTAAGGCTTCCAGACCTTCTCTTGTCACGGAGATCTCTTTTGCATTCTCAATTGTCAATGAACGCATCTTACTAAACTTTTTCAGCGCTTCTATTGGGAAACATGCCAGGTTCTCTTCAACTTCGATTGACAGATTACTAGGAATGTCGTGCTCAGATAATAGAGCCAAATCTGAGCTTCTGCATGCTAGTTGCGTCAACTTTCTGAGGGACGAGAGTGATGGAAATACTAATGAAGGGCAACGCTTGATACTTAGGTTTTCCAGATTCGGGAATGCTTCTTTACTACTCTCTTGCTCCTTTGAGAGTCCCTTAAGATTTGGGAGATCAACTAAATCAAGACTTTCCAGAGCCACAAATTGTATCTTTACAGGGTGTCCACTCTGATACGATTTCCCCTATGACACCGCCCGTGCAGCAGGAGAAGACACTTCAGGAGCATGAAACAGAGCCTGAGGTAGCAGGGGAGACGCCACCAGCAAGGACCGATCGAGAGAAGGGTGAAGCGGCGACGACAAGAACACTGAGGCCAAGAGATAAGCTGAAACCGCCGAGCAAGTTCCAGAGTTGAAGGAGCGAGAGTTTCTTTTATTTTATTAATTTTGAACTTTTGTTATTTTGAACTCTATTTTAATTATTGTTGAGTCGGGCCTTAGTTATAAGCCCCGTTCGGGTTTTCTTTGCGGTTCTTTCCCGAATGCCTAAGTTAGGTCGAACCGCCCTAGGGTCCTTAGTATAAAAAGGGGTATTTCATTTGCCAATGCTTTTCATGAATGGAATATTTTACCCTAAAACTATCGTGTGCATCAAGAATTCTCTTAATTTTCCTTTGCCGTTGACGGAATACGTCCGTGAACCAGCAGAGTCGTGATCTCCCTGGCGAGTTTGTCAAAGGGTCGATCATTATCCCTTCACGAGACGATCGATTACCGGTCTATGCGGAGAACGTCCAACTGGTGCTTTCATCCCGTACTCAATGACAGCAACAAACCTAGGACCATCCTCATCAGAATTACAGATGAACGAGACCACACCAGCACTCCAGATTGCGCATCCACGGCGAACCGTGCTGGGAAATCAATTGGATTTGGATAAGGCAACGGATCCGATCACAGTAGGGTTCGAGCGGCTGAACGCTCGTTTTGACAGTTTGGACCGCCGTGTCGATTCGTTAGAGCGTCCTCGCCCTTTTCCCATTGAGGTCGACGATGCTGACCTTGATGAGGCCGACCGGGAGTGGGAGGCTTATCGGAGGCTGGAGCGTCGGGGGAGGGAATTTGATGACCGCTCCTATTTACCAAGAGGTCGTGGTCGAGGCAGGGCCATTCGCGGCGGCGAAGGTTTGTATTCGGCCCGTGGGGGGCGTGACCATCACCGGCGTGGTGACAGGGATGGAAGGATGAATCGCCGGCGGGATAATTGGGATCCCCCTCCACGAGGGTATGATGATTGGGGCGACGAAGAACAGTATGACGATCATGCGATGACAGTGTGGGACCCACCACAACGACGAGGGCGTTATAATCGCCAATATTCTGATTCCTCCACAGGTGTGAAAATGGACGCGCCACATTTTGACGGCTCTGATGCGGCCAATTGGATTTCGCGGGTCCAATACTACTTCGACCATAAACGGATTCCGGAAACAGATCGTCTCCATTATGTGGTCATGTTATTCGACCCTCCCGCCTCAGAATGGATCTTTAATTATCGGGCGAACAATGGATTCGTTACTTGGCCTGAGTTTTTGGAGGATGTTCGACACCGTTTTGACCCGCAGAGTTTCAGGAACTACAATGGATTGATTGCTAAGCTAGTTACAAGAAAAAGTTGAGTTGCAGCATCCGAATTCCTTGGCCGAGGCGATGGCTTTGGCTCTGCGTTTGGCAGCAACACAGGAGGAACGACCTCAACAGGGGCAATCATATTCTCGACGACAATGGACGAGCAGGGACAATCGATCGTCCACAGCCCCTGTTCCAAATGTGCTGCCTGTCTCGGGAGGACCTACTCCAGCGGCCCAGACCACCGAATTGCAAAGTCGCGAACCCAATCGATATCGAGTGCAGCCGGTTCTTGTCTCCAATGCCGAAAAATCAGAGAGAGCTCGAAAAGGGTTATGCTATCATTGCCCAGAAAAATGGGTTCCGGGCCACATTTGCAAAGTGAAACTCCTCTGCTACATGGACGATGAGGTTGAAGTGCCCCAGGAGGACAGATCAGGTCAGATTACAGAGGATGAGATAATCACGGATGACTTATCACACTTACACGCGCTGGATGGCCGCGGGAGCTCAAAGCCGTTTATTGTACAGGGCACAGTGGGAGCAACTCCGGTGAGAGTATTAATTGACACGGGTGCCACGCTCGATTTCCTCCACCCGAGGATTGCGGAAAAATTACAATTGGAATTGACACCGATTCGCCCGTTTCGGGTGTTAGTAGGTAACGGTGCGTCATTACTTTGTACTCATATATCTCGTGGTACAAAACTTTCTCTGCAGGGTACTTGTTTTTTGGTGGATCTTCATATTCTTGCCCACCATGGACCAGACGTCATTTTAGGGATGAAGTGGTTAGAATCATTGGGGAAAATTTCCGCCGATTTTGTCGAGAAGACTTTGGAATTTACTAAGGAGGGGCAGTCAGTGTTTTTACGGGGCATAACGCCAGGCCCACGGCAGATTTCCCTGCACTCATTATCGATATTGACGGCACAGGCGACTGACCACGAGTTCTATGAAATTGTGCCTCTCGACAGCGGAGTGGGGCTGACAGAACACAACGCACACGATGATTTTCCCGCTGACCTTCCAACTGATATCTTGACAATCTTGGAGGAACACCGGGCAGTTTTTGAACAGCTGAGCGGCATGCCCCCCTCGCGCCCATTTGACCACCGAATTCATCTGTTGCCCAACACGAAGCCAGTTAATGTTCGTCCATACAGGTATCCGTATTTTCAGAAGGCAGAAATTGAGAAACAGGTACGAGATATGTTGGAGCAAGGCATCATTCGACACAGTCACAGCCCTTTCTCGTCCCCAGTGCTCCTAATTCGAAAGAAAGATGGAACCTTCCGTTTTTGTATAGACTACCGAGCTCTTAATAAGGCTACCGTCCCGGATCATTTTCCGATTCCGACAGCCGACGAACTGTTTGATGAGCTGGGCAAGGCCAAATATTTTACTAAGCTGGATCTCCGTTCCGGATACCATCAAATTCGTATGAAGGAGACCGACATATTCAAGACAGCATTTCGAACTCATGACGGCCACTTTGAGTTCCTCGTGATGCCGTTCGGCCTCACAAATGCGCCTTCCACCTTCCAGGCTGCCATGAATGCAATTTTCCAGCCCTTACTCCGGAAATGTGTTATCGTATTTTTCGATGATATTTTGATTTACAGTCCGACGCTCGAGCTGCACGGGCAACATTTGACAGCAGTTTTGAAGCTGCTTCGCCAGAACAGTTTTTTTGTTAAACCCTCTAAATGCTCTTTCTGTAGTTTGACGGTCGAGTATTTGGGTCACATCATTTCGGGGGGTCAGCTCAAGGCGGATCCCGCTAAGTTGGAAGCAATGACAGCCTGGCCAACGCCGAGTACAGTAAAGCAATTAAGGGGTTTCTTGGGTTTGACGGGTTACTATCGCAGATTCGTCAAGCACTATGCCATGATAGCAGCTCCCCTCACAGATTTGCTAAAAAAGGAGGCATTTGTTTGGTCTCTTGAGGCCGAGGCAGCTTTTGTAGAACTTAAGAAGGCAATGACTTCGGCCCCGGTGTTACAACTCCCAGATTTCGGTGTTCCTTTTTGTGTGGAGACAGACGCATCGGATGTGGGAATTGGGGCGGTATTAATGCAGCTTGGTCACCCTATTGCGTTCTTTAGTAAGAAGTTGGGTCCCCGGCGTCGAGTCGCTTCGACGTATCACAAGGAATTATACGCTATTGTGGAGGCCGTGCAGAAGTGACGTCAGTATCTCTTGGGGAGGGAGTTTATCATTAGGACTGATCAGAAAAGTCTCAAGGAATTGCTACAGCAAGTCATACAGACTCTGGATCAACAATTATATGTCAGGAAGCTTATGGGATACAAATTTGTGATCGAGTACAAGCGTGGAATCACCAATAAAGCAGCTGATGCATTGTCTAGACAACACGAGGCGGGTGTAGACCAGCCCGAAGAGGCACATTCAGATGCCTCGAACAGCGGCGCGAACCCCGACGAACAGTACACTACAGCCGATCAGTTGCTAGCGGCCACGGCGAGGCCAATTCCAGGCGTGATGCAGTTGCTGCGAGATGAGACCGCTTCCATACCCGAGCTGTTGGAACTCGCGGGTAAGATTAAGGTCGGAAAGGCTCCGCCGCATTTGGCATGGGCAGACGGCCTGATATATTATAACCGCAGGGTGTTAGTCAGCGCGAGCTCTAAGGCGAAACGTCCTTTATTGGAGGAGCATCATTGCTCGCCGATCGCGGGGCACCCTGAACACGAGAGAACTTTTCGTTTGCTGGCAGCAGGGTTCTTTTGGCCGAAGATGCGCAAAGATGTTGTTAATTTTGTGAACGAATGTGTGGTGTGTCAGTCCACGAAGTACTCTACACGGAAACCGGCCGGGTTATTGCAGCCCCTGCCAGTCCCGTCGCAAGTTTGGGAGGATGTGTCGATGGACTTCATCACGGGGCTTCCTCAATCCCGTGGATATACTTCTATTATGGTGGTGGTAGATAGACTCTCTAAATATGCTCATTTTGCGCCTCTACCCACCAGATTTGACGCTATTCGAGTTGCTCAGTTGTTTGTGAATACAGTGGTCCGGCACCACGGTTTTCCTAAGACCTTGGTCTCGGATAGGGATTCGGTCTTCCTTAATGCGACGTGGGAGGAAATGATGCGATTGAGTGGCACCAGACTTCATTTTTCTACGGCTTATCATCCATAGTCAGACGGTCAAACAGAGGTTCGTAATAGGGGCTTGGAACAATATCTGCGGGCTTTTACAGCGGAGAAGCCGTCAAAATGGGCAAACTTTTTACCATGGGCTGAACTGGCCTTAAATTGTTTTCATCATTCGGGTTTGGGCACGTCCCCTTATCGAGCACTATATGGGCGAGACCCGCCTTCGTTAGTGGCCGCCCCGCCGTCGGCCAAAACGCCCCCCAACGTGGCAGAGATGATCAGGCAGCGGGGGGAGTTGTTGGTGACACTGCGTCAGAATCTTCTTCGTGCCCAGCAGCGCATGGTGGACGGAGCTAACCGCCACCGCCGCCACGTCGAGTATGAGGTGGGAGATGTGGTTTGGCTGAAGCTGCAACCCTATCGACAACATTCGGTGGCCAAGCCATTGTCTGCAAAGCTCGCACCGCGTTACTATGGCCCTTTTGAGATTTTGGAGAGAGTGGGGCCTGTGGCGTACAAACTGCGCCTGCCGGAGGGGAGCAGAATTCACAACGTCTTTCATGTGAGTCTCTTGCGGGAATTTGTGGCCGGAGATGGGGATGTAGACGGAGTTAAACTTCCGCCGGAGTTTGTGGGTAATCGACCGGTGATACTACCGGTGGCGATATTGGAGGAAAGAGTCAGTTGGCGTGATGGAAAGTCAGAAAGGCAAGTTCTGGTTCGGTGGGAAGATGATGAGGCCACGCCGACTTGGGAGCCCGTGGAAGAAATGAGTCGTCGATTTCCCGATATTCGCCTTGAGGGCAAGTCGATTCTTAACGGAGGGGGGGTTGATACGATTTCCCCTATGACACCGCCCGTGCAGCAGGAGAAGACACTTCAGGAGCATGAAACAGAGCCTGAGGTAGCAGGGGAGACGCCACCAGCAAGGACCGATCAAGAGAAGGGTGAAGCGGCGACGACAAGAACACTGAGGCCAAGAGATAAGCTGAAACCGCCGAGCAAGTTCCAGAGTTGAAGGAGCGAGAGTTTCTTTTATTTTATTAATTTTGAACTTTTGTTATTTTGAACTCTATTTTAATTATTGTTGAGTCGGGCCTTAGTTATAAGCCCCGTTCGGGTTTTCTTTGCGGTTCTTTCCCGAATGCCTAAGTTAGGTCGAACCGCCCTAGGGTTCTTAGTATAAAAAGGGGTATTTCATTTGCCAATGCTTTTCATGAATGGAATATTTTACCCTAAAACTATCGTGTGCATCAAGAATTCTCTTAATTTTCCTTTGCCGTTGACGGAATACGTCCGTGAACCAGCAGAGTCGTGATCTCCCTGGCGAGTTTGTCAAAGGGTCGATCATTATCCCTTCACGAGACGATCGATTACCAGTCTATGCGGAGAACGTCCGCATCACACTCCCAACTTCTTCTTCAATAATATACTCCACCCCCACATTCTTTAAATCTAGCGTCCTAAGATGGGGTAACTCTCCCAATTTTGGAAAACGCCTAATATTTTCGCAATCAGTTATATCTATATGAACTATTTTTCTCTGCGTTGAATTTTCCATCCAACGTGGAAGATATCTACCACTGAAGCTTTGTATATAAAGAGATTCAAGATTGGGGTGAGGTTCAAGTGCTTCCAACACCATTTCATCAACTTCCTCCTTTATATAAATCATTTCTTTCCCATGACAAGCACAAGTCTCGAAGATTGTTTTTCTCTGCAATCTTTGATTTCTTAGCATCTATATTGTCTTTTACTCTCTCCAGATGCCTAATCTGAAGCCTTCCACTGATGTTCAAGCATTCCAGTTCCTCAAGTTTGTTATCTCTCTTGAGACCCACAACAAACATACTCAACGTTTTTAGACCATTTAACTCTCTCATTTTAGATGGCATCTCACACAACGAGTTGCAGCCATGAAGACCTAGATGTTGGAGATTACGTAGAGATGTGAACTTCTTAGGTAAAGCCACAAGTCTATCACAGTAGTCCAAGTAGAGGATTTGCAAATTCCAAAGAGTACATAACGAGTTTGGGAGTGTGCGAATTTCTGAATAGGCCAAATTTAAGAATCGCAAATGTCTAAGATTGCCAATGGAAGGAGGCAAATCTTGTACTATGCTACGAGGGGCATTTAACACTCTTAAACTTGTGAACTCCAAGATGGAAGTAATGTTCATATCTTACTGAAAAGATTTGGGAAACACAAGAGTTTTGTGTAGCAAATTTACCTCGCGGATAGTTGATGCACTTGCTAGATTTCTTTTACTTTGTACTCCGGGAACTTTATTCTCCATTATTGACTCTGCCAGATCATGAACGAGATCATGCATACCGATATTTTCATACTCATCTACTTGCAGAAGAGATCTAAGTAGTAGCTCATTACATATTTGATTTCCAACATCTTCTACTTGTAGAGCCCCCTTTGATGAAATGTAGCCATGAGCAATCCATAGAAGGATCAGTCGTCCCTTTTCAATGTAATGGTCCTTAGGAAAGGCTGCAAAGTAAGCAAAGCATTGCCTGAGTTCCAAGGGAAGATGATGATAACTCAACCTTAAAGCTGGCACTATCAAACTCTCTTCTGCCGACAACTTCCATATCTCACTATCTCTCACGTGTATCCATTCCTCTTCTCTCCTATTAAACCGTAGGATTCCTCCAAGCGTTGTAGCAGCGAGGGGCACTCCAGCACATTTCTTCATGATCTGTTTCCCAATTATGTCCAGCTGCAAAGACACCTCTTCATCTGCTTCGAAGGCGCACTGCCGCATCAGTGCCCAACAATGCTCATCCGACAACCCCTCGAGGCAATGACATGGAAGTGTTCTCATCATATCAACAACTTTTTTCTGACGCCAGGTAACGACAACGGATGAACCAGTTGAGCCACATAATAGAACATCTCTCAGCTCAAACCATTTATCCTGGTGGTCATTCCAAACATCATCCATCCCAATCAAATATCTTTTTTTGCTCAACAATTCACAAAGTTGACGCTCTGCAGCATCCAAGTGTTGCAGATCCGAAGCTTTCACCAAAGTCTTCATCTCAAAATTATCTGAGACACAAACCCAAATCTTTAGATCAAAGTGCTCTTCCACCTGTGGATCATTGAAGACTAGTCGAGCGAGAGTGGTCTTCCCAAGGCCGCCAACGCCTAAGATCGGCAACACGGACATCTTCTTCTCCTCCTTCACATTATTCACTAACATCTTCACAATCTTGTCTTTATCTTCTTCCCTGCCATGAATCTTATCAGATTGGTTCAACACGGAAGCTGTCTCGCGTGAAACAAGAGCAGCTTCTCTTGGTCTATCAACAGGCATCTCACACAGATGAAACTTAGCACGCTCCGCAACAACTGCCTCCACTTTCTCGTTGACTTGCTTCATCCTCCTTGCTATATTGTGGTGATACAATAATTTCATGAGGCTGTAGCGGCTGAGTTTGGAAGGAGAGTGGTTGAGTTTGGAGACATGAGTGTTGCACTCATCCAAAATGTCATCAATCTCATAAGCAAGAGCGGTGAGCTTCTGCAGCCAGTCTCGAATTGGCTTGCTCTGGATTTGCTTGTCTTCGGCATCCTCCAACACAGCTTGGATGGTGGTGAGAGTGCTGCAGAGCTTCTTCATCTCATCATCGACGCCCAAGATCAGTCCGATCTCCTCCTTGATAAGGGAGCTCAGATTGTCAAGAAGGAGTTGAAGAAATGCCTCAGCCTGAAACAACAATGGATAACTTTTCTTCTTCTGATAGCCAAATGAGAAAGAGAGGAATGTGTGTTTATGTTAGCAAGAATAGAATTGTTTAAGCTTGAAAAGTATACTTTGTCAAAGTGAAGGAGTTGGGCCACCTCGACGATTGTCCATATGACAATATGTTTTATAAAATTATATGAATTTTACAAATCCATATCCATTCATTTGATGCTATGATCCAAATGACGATTGTCCATATGATTTATAAAATTATATGAATTTTACAGATTCATATCCATTCATTTGATGCTATGATCCAAACGACCCTCTTAACGCTTTTTCATATATAATGGTTCCATTTGGACCACATTGCATTGCTTTCTACAATAATTTAAAGTGGAATTATTCTCTCACCACTTGGTAGCCCAGATAATTGCAACTACATATATTTGGGTTTTGACTATATAAAATTGTGACATATACATAACTCAATCTTAATGCATAACACAAATAATATATGGATGTCAGTTTTATATTTCATGGAAGTCATTTTTGGTTCTTTTTAGAAAACACGACCTAAAACAATTAAAATCTGACCTATGTATTACTCCCTCTGGCCCGTAAAAATAGAGTACTAATTATGGACTTAAAATCATTCTCTTAAGTCCCACCCCAAATAGCTAAACTAAACCTAAACCTATTCAAGATAGCAAATCGATATACAACCAATTTACCAAGATCATATTTTTAGTTTTTGTTTTTCTATTTTGAGCCAATATCAATAATCAAGCAAGACTGAACGAATTGCTATATTAGCTTATCAATTAATCTATATCCATATGGTAAATTACATAAATGATTATTTTAGATCCAAATCTAATAAGTGATTATATGGTATAGTATGCAACCGGATTACAAGAATAAAACAAGTTAAAAAAGGACTTAAAAATAACAAAATTAAAACAGAGTAAAAATGATCACAAGATCTTTGAAGAAGGCAGCAAAAACAGAAAAAGTAACTCACAAACAATGTAAATATGTAAATAAACTGTAATCTATTCTATGTCAACACGAACACGAATACGATCATGAGAAACACGACACTTTGGGAGTTGGGAACAGCACTCTACCAATCTTTTTACCTAATCGACTACCCTTCCTTTTTGAAACTTTTTCCACCTACATTCCATCGAAACATGAGATATGCATCCTAAGGCAAAGAAGCCCTACTCCTCTAACTCTCTCTATACTCATCTACAACAACAGGAACCACGTCGTATTCTATGTACTATTTACACAGACGTATCTCGTTCCACGTGGCCCTTACCATGGGCCAGTGTGCGTCCTTCTCAAGCACTGTCTTTCGCCCCGCTCTGCTGTTTCACTATCTCGAGTGCCTGGCAGCATCAAACAGAAAGATTATGAGAGGGTGCTAGTTTCGAAAATAGTTACATAACTTATTGAAATTTTGCTTTATTTATTAACTTATAGTGTCTCCGAGGGAGAGAGATAAATAGAAAAGATACATCATGTATTTACTTTCTCAGAAAGGGAACTATACCCTTTCACAAAGTAATCCATTCCAAAGAGAAAAGGTATATAAAAAAGTAAAATATACCCGAAATACTTGTAATTTCGGATTTGGATGTGTGATTCAATATTATTACTATAGTGGAAAAATAATAATATTCCAATTGGGCTTATTTGGATGTGTGATTCAATATTATTACTATAGTGGAAAAATAATAATATTCCAATTGGGCTTATATTAAATAGTGGGTTCAAATTAATTAGTAGTAAGTCTGATGGGCAAGGCCTGCATCCAAACCTCCATGGACCCCTAACTGAGAAGAAGATTTAAATCTTAATTTATAATATCTTCTCTTAATTACTAAAAGATATTATATGATTTAAATATCCAGTCAATTAACAGAATTTAATTAAAAGACTTTCTGTCTTAAGCTATGGATAATATCTAAGAGAGGGATGGGAAGAAGTAGGAGAGAAAGGGGAAAAGTTAGTGAAAGAAGTGTTAGTGAATTTGTTTAAAGCTTTTCATATTTAGGCTTGGTCTAATTTTGGAGGACGGCCAAAAATAGAAAAACTTATATTTGAATATTTTCAATTTTCCAATGTACTATTATTAATATTGCCATATTTTTAAATTTCCAATGTATTATCCAAATTTCCTAAATCTAATTTATCTGTATTTTGTTAAATCCTCATTTTTTGCCCAGAAACAAGGTTCCGAACACTATTGGATTTTCGAGGGCTATTGTCGTGCAATTTTAATGAAACCAATATTTATTACGTACAAGAAAAGAGGACCGCTCATCCTCAGACATTGTCTGTCAAGAGAATTCCAAGGGTTCTTTTGCATTGGCATTGAGAATTTGCACTTCTTTCTCTCTCAAAATCCTCCTGTTTCTCTCTTTGAATCTTGTGATTATGATAATTAATAGAAGTCAATACAGTAAATTAACATTTACTGTATATGTAGTTAACATGACTAGTATTTGTAATTATTCCGCATAGTGGTATGGTGTCACCTTAAGAGGTTGTGTCATTTTAGTGTACCATATATATATATATATATATATTGAATTCTTAAATATTTAGAGTATTTAAAGACTTATAACTGTTCAAAAAAATAAAATATATTTGAATCATATTAAAATTTTTGAGTTCTCAGCTCCTGCACAAATTATCTCAACACATTGCATCAAAAATATCAACACAAGGACATCAAAAATATCAACACAAAGATATTAGTTAGCATTTGATCATGGCCCCAATATTTGATTATTCACCTCCCCATCCTATAGATATTCCCTAATAATATGTAGAGGATGATCGTATCACATTGTCACTTTGTTTTTGCAGGAATTGAATTGTCTTTTGTTCAATAATTTAAATGTTAGGAATGGAATAGTTGGATGTATATTAGACGGTTTGTCCATATGTTAATCAAGATTCATTGATTTGATGATAAGATCCACTTCACCCTATTAATACTTTTTCATCCCACTAAGCATTTCGAACCACTCGCTCACCGAGACCACCTTTTCATTGACTATTTGTTCCTATTAAAGACCACGGCAGCAAAACTTCACAAAAATCACTTAATTTCTTCAAATAATCAGAAACACTTAACATGAAGTATATATACATCATAAACTTCAAAAGTGAATATTTACTACACATCCTAAACATATTATAACAAAGAAGTTGTCGCTTGGGAGTTTCAACATGAAAGGAGACATAATGAACTGCAGATGCCTACCTGTTTATTGGCTCGGTAAGATCCAAATCATTCATTTGTTCGACTTGCTCTACATTTATGTCTTCGGACCCGAACAGAATCCTGAACATCTTTGAACATCAGATAATCATTCTCCAACACTAAAATAAGATAAACCACATAAACTTCAAGGAAGCTGAGTGAAAACACAAAACTTGCACATAAACCAAACTGATTCAAGATTATACATCAAAACACAACCAAATTACCAAGTTCTTTAAGTTTTACGAAATTGACAGGAAAAATCTTATTTTGGAGCTTTGATATGACTACATATATGGCTTATGAGGTCTGAGTGTCAGAAGCCAAAAGTGATGTGATATACAAAAAACCACATCGACTTATGAGATTAAAGATCACATCTAACTTGCCTCGTCCCTCAGCTGGAAATACTTTTCTCAGTTCCTCAAAGAAAAACACAACTCGCGGTCTCTGGTGTCTACGGGGTCATTGTCGTGGCAGGCTTTGCTTGCTAGATAGATCGAAAATATATAAACAGAAGAACGGAAGAGATCCGATATTTCACATCAAATATTTAACACAGGATTTTCATTAAGAATATCACCAAAATATTTCTTGCTGGCAAATGATTTTTTCAAACTTATAACATCATTCCCACTATATATGAAATCATCTAAATGGAGGCATACAAAACAAGAATCTTGTCACCAAATTCCTAAAAAGTTGAGCAACACAGAAATTCATCCAAGCACAAATTCTTAGACAGCATTCGACTCTGAGCGTTCGGCGTTGTACTTGCTTAGCCCCTTGCCACAATACCAACTTTCCGAATTTCTTCCAACACTATGAAAAATAAAGAAACAAATAAGAATAAGAGTTATTTTGGAGAAATATAAATGCTGCGAACGTGGGCAATCTTGTGCCAATCCTCTCCACTTCCTCTTTGACATCGCCTTTCCAATTGTGGGCATCCATTGACTGATAGAACTTTCAGATTTTGTAGAGCTGGAATTGATACAACCTTTAGGCAGTCATCAACAATGAGTGTATTAAGGGATGGTAGCTGATCTGGGAGTGATTCCAGCTTAGGAAGATCTTCAAGGTATAGAGAAGTGAGGTGCTGAAAGGCTTGAGGCAAGTGCGACATCTTGGGAAGATTCCGTAACTCGAGGAACTTAAGATTGTGGAGATGTTTAATATCCTCAGGCAACTCAAGTAATTCTGGGCACTTCGATATGGAGAGGTTTTCCAAAGCAGTAAGGTGCCGCAGCATTCCTTCTGGTAAACATCCCATTGTCCGACAACTCACTAGACATAAACTTGTAAGCTCTTTTAAGGCTTCCAGACCATCTCTTGTCAAAGAGATGTCTTTTGCATTCTCAATTGTCAATGACCGCAGCTTGCTGAACTTTGCCAGCATTTCTATTGGGAAATATGACAGGCTCTCTTCAATTTCCACGCGCAGTGTCCTAGGAATGTCTTGCTCAGATAATAATGCCAACATTGAGCTACTGCATTTTAAATCCTTCAAATTTTCGAGGGATGAGAGTGATGGCAATATTAATGAAGAGCAACGCTCAATCCATAGTCTTTCAAGATTTGGGAATGCATCTTTAATCCCTGGCTCCTTTGAGAGTCCCTTAAGATTTGGGAGATCAATTAATAACAATTGTTTCAAAGCCACGAACAGTATCTTTACTGGGTGTCCACTCCCAACTTCTTCTTCTTCAATAATATACTCCACCCCCACATTCGATAAACACAGATGCTCAAGATGAGGTAACTCTCCCAGTTTTGGAAAACGCCTAATATATTTGCAATCACTTATACTAATTGTAACTATTTTTCTCAGCATTGAATTTGTCATCCAACTTGGAAGATATCTACCACTGAAGCCTTCTATATCAAGATTTTCAAGATTGGGGTGAGGTTCAAGTGCTTCCAACACCATTTCATCAACTTCATTCTCTAACTTGTATAAATCATTTCTTTCCCACGACAAACTCAACTCTTGAAGATTGTTTTTCTCTGCAATCTTTGCTTTCTTAGCATCCATATGGTTTTTTACTCTCTCCAGATGCCTAATCCGAAGACGTCCACTGATGTTCAAGCATTCCAGTTCCTCAAGTTGGTTATCTCTCTTGAGACCCACAACAAACATACTCAACGTTTTTAGGCCATTTAACTTTCTCATTTTAGATGGCATCTCACCCAACGAGTTGCAGCCATCCAAACTTAGATGTTGGAGATTGCGTAAAGATGTGAACTTCTTAGGTAAAGCCACAAGTCTATCACAGTAGTCCAAGTGGAGGATTTGCAAATTCCAAAGAGTACATAACGAGTTAGGGAGAGTGCAAATTTTTGAAGCGGACAAATTCAAGAATCGCAAATGTTTAAGATTACCGATTGAAGGAGGCAAATCTTGTACATGGGCATTTAACACTCTTAAACTTGTGAACTCCAAGATGGAAGTAATGTTCATATCTCGTTGAAAAGATTTAGGAAACACAAGAGTTTTGTGTAGCAAATTTACCTCACGGATAGTTGATGCACTTGCTAGATTTCTTTCATTTTGTACTCCAGGAACTTTGTTCTCCATAATTGACTCTGCCAGATCATGAACGAGATCATGCATACCGATATTTTCATACTTATCTACTTGTAGAAGAGATCTGAGTAGTAGCTCATTACATATTTGATTTCCAACATCTTCCACTTGAAGAGTCCCCTTTGATGAAATGTAGCATGAGCCATCCATTGAAGGACCAGTTCTTCTTTATCAATGTAATAGTCCTTAGGAAAGGCTGCAAAATAAGCAAAGCATTGTCTGAGCTCCAAGGGAAGATGATGATAACTCAACCTCAAAGCTGGCACTATCAAACTCTCTTGTGCCGAAAACTTCCATATCTCACTGTCTCTCACGTGTATCCATTCCTCTTCCCTCCTTTTAAACCGTAGGATTCCTCCAAGTGTCGTAGCAGCCAGAGGCACTCCAGCACATTTGTTTACGATCTGTTTCCCAATTATCTCCAACTGTGGTGACACCTCTTCTCCTGGTCCGAAGGCGCGATGCTGCAGCAGTGCCCAACAATGCTCATCCGACAACCCCTTGAGGCAATGACATGGAAGTGTTCTCATGATATCAGCAACTTTCTTCTGGCGCGTGGTAACAACAACGGATGAACCCCACATGATAGAACATCTCTCAGCTCAAACCATTTATTCTGGTGGTCGTTCCAAACATCATCCATAACAATCAAATATCTTTTTTTGCTCAACAATTCCCAAAGGTGACGCTCTGCAGCATCCAAGTACTGCAGATCCGAAGTTTTTCCTCTTCCCGTGACAGATTCAATCATGGCCTTCACCAAAGTCTTCATCTCAAAATTATCAGAGACACACACCCAAATCCTTAGATCAAAGTGCTCTTCCACCTGCGGATCATTGAAGACTAGTCTAGCGAGAGTGGTCTTCCCAAGGCCGCCAACACCTATGATTGGCAGCACGGACATCTCCCGTCTCTCCTTCACATCATTCACCAGCATCTTCACAATCTTGTCTTTGTCTTCTTTCCTGCCATGAATCTTATCAGGCTCGTTCAACAGGGAAGCAGTCTCACGTGAGGCCATCAGAGCAACTTCCCTTTGCGTATAAACAGACAACACACGTAGATGAAACCTATCGCGCTCCGCGGCAACGGCCTCCAGTTTCTCGTTGACTTGCTTCATCCTCCTTGCGATGTTGTGGCGATACAGAACTTTCTTGAGGCTGTAGCCGCTGAGTTTTGAATGAGATTGCCTGAGTTTAGAGACATGAGTGTTGCACTCGTCCAAAATGTCATCAATCTCATAAGCAAGACCTGTGAGCTTCTGCAGCCAGTCTCGAATTGGCTTGTTCTCGATTTGCCTGTCTTCGGCATCCTCCAATACAGCCTGGATGCTGGTGAAAGTGCTGCATAACTTCTTCATCTCATCGTCGACGCCCAAGATCAGTCCGATCTCCTCCTTGATAAGAGAGCTTAGATTATCAAGTATGACTTGAAGAAATGCCTCTGCCATTATGAACAACAACAAAGTATTCCTTTTCCGATAGCCAAAGATATGAGGAGGATGAAAGTGAGAGGATGTATGTTACCGGTCTATGTCTTTAACTTGGTTATTTTGTATCTGCAAGTATCGAATTGTGTAGAGGACTGGGCCAACTTGGCTTGCCAGAATAATTCAAATGTTAGCCGACGAATAATTGAAATGTTAAATGGTTGTGATGTTATAGTTTATACTCTGCAAGTAACCTCGCAATATTGAATTAGTATTATATTTGGTTGGTAGTTGACTCTCATCAATAGCAACCCAACTGCCCAAAAACATGCAACTATGCAACTATGCATTGACATTATGTTTGATGAGTGTAAATTGTATAATAACCTTTCATTTATCTGTTGTAGTAACACATTTTTTTATAATGTATGATCCGGATCAAGCGTTGGATTACTTCAGAAAAATATAATTTTGAAAAACTCATAAATATGAAATATAAAATAACCTAAATTTACTTGAAGTAAAAAAGAACCCAGAACTGAATTTTGTTAATTCAGCGTTTATCTTACCATAAGGAAACACACGATAAAAAGAAATTATGTTCACGGTTTCATGTTTACAAAATAATATTAATTGATTCTAATAATTTGTCAATTTGACTGTGAGATGAGGGGGTATGTTAAGAAGTTTAAGTCTTTTACTTTGTTAATTTGTATTTGCAAGTATTGATTTTTTCAAAGCTAAAAATTAAAGTATTTGGTATAAAATGGATGGGTACGTGGTGGGGTAGAGACGACTCACGCAAAGTGGCGTGGTAAGGCGGATCACCCATTTCAATATTTTAAAACTTCTTAGAAATCACTCCTTCGTGTCCCATTAATTGGCACCATTTGATTTGACACGAATTTTAAAAAATATAATAGAAAATGAGTGAAAAAAATTAGTGGAAGGTGGATCACACTTTTACTTATTCTATTAAAAATGAAACGTTTTATCCAACATATCCAACAAACAATTGTAGCTCAATCGCCGCACATAAGAGGCACCCGGTGCAGCCTATTCACCAGTGCTCGAAATCATTTTGGGAAACCTTTCTATCACCAAAGAGGCATCCTGATGGAGAGAGTTCGATTATCCGTTTATTTGAGTCCAATCACAATCAGCAACCTCGTTTCTTAAGCAGTTCCTTTCTGAAGTTCGACAATCCAGACCTACACAAATAGCCATCGATAGACTTGGCTTCATAAAACATGTCATCACCAAGTCCATAAACGCAACTAACACAGTCATCCAGTTCGAGTTTTGAAGCTTCACCGTTCCCGAGGGTGTTTGCACAAGCATCAGAGATCAGTGAATCCAATCCCACTGTTCAAGAGATCGCATCTTTTTTTTTTTGTATCTTGAATAGTTGAATATCTTCTGAACCCTTAATTATTTTTTAGTACTTCCAACTGGAGAAATGTTCTACATCCTCCCTAGTTTCTGGAATGACTAATTGGATCCTTAGATTAGGAGATAGTATAAATTTTTGAAATGAGCCACAAAACAGACCAAATTTGTGGAAATCCAGTTTCTGAATCCTGACTCTAATTTTGTCCAACTTTGAAGGCCAGTAACCTCTTTGCTCAAGCTCCGTTCGCTGTTCGCTTCAAACTGGGGACCAAACCTTGTTATCTAGTTTCTGAAGCAACCACTTGAGCTCCTCCCGAAGTTCGAAATAGGCCTGTGTATGCGTGGCCTTGAATATAACCGAACAGCCAAAGGATTTTGGAAACCTTGTGAACCCAACTTTGAGAAGGCATAGATCCCTCATCTGAACTCCTAATAAAGTGAATCCGACAGTATTATAAACCTTTGGCTTGCCAATATCTGCCAACATCTTGATGAGTGGCCTTTAAGGCTAAGTCCCCTTCATTCCCCTTCGAAGTGAGCTTGGAGAGGTGGGCTGGGCATATGCATACACATAGATATTCACGAGCATAAATAGTGATAATCATCATCACTTGGCCATATTACATCAACCATGCATACTGAAGTTGGAACTGGCGGGAACAGCAACAACAACGACTTAATAAGATATTTCTTCGCTGCCGCCACTTCAATATTGGCACTGCTGACAACCTCAAGGGCCATGACCCTGACCAAGATATTCAAGGAATTGAAATGCAGACTTTGGAAACAAAAGAAATGTAGTACATGGAACACAGGAAGTATTAAGCACACTAGCAGGGGACCTAATATCCTCCTCAGTCCTTTTTGTAGAATCCGGAATGATACATACTAAGGGTGTGTTGGGGAATATGGAATTGGAGGTGTGGAATTGGAATTGCAGCCTTCAATTCCAAATCCAATGTTTGGCACCACAAAAATATTTGGATTTGGAATTGCATTGCAATTCCAAATCTTCCAATTCCATAATTTGAATTCCATATCAAAGGTAGAAATTTGAATTCCAAATAGTCATAAAATAAGATAAACACACTTCACACACTACATACATTTCCCACACTACACACATTACACACATTTCACACATTCTACGCACTTCACACACTACACACATTTCACACATTCCACGCACTTCACACACTACACACATTTCACACATTTCACACACTACACACATTTCACACACTACAAATACTACACACACTGCACACATTTCACACACTACACACTCCACACACACCACACACATTTCACACACTACACACATTACACACACTTCACACACTACACACATTTCACACACTACACACAGTACACACTTCACACACTACACACATTTCACACACTACACACACTACACACTACACACACCACACATTTCACACACTACACACACTACACACATTTCACATATTTGACACACTACACACGCTACACACATTTCATATATTTCCCACACTACACACTACGCACTACACACATTTCACGTATTTCAAACATTATACAGTTTTTCAATCTTTTGTTATGATTAATTTACAATTAATTTAATATGTTATTGAATTAATACTTTTAATTAATTTTTTTTATTTTTTTAAATTTCTTTTTAATATTCATTTTTAAAGTTTATTAAAAAAATTTAATAAAATTTTTAAATTTTTTTTTTCAATAAAAACTTGCCAGAGTAATAATGAACTATTATTAAAAAAAAAAAATTCAATAAATATTTTTTTAAAGAAAAACTAATTTTTTTTTAAAAATATTAAAAATTAAAAAAATTAAAATTTTTTAAAATAAAAAAAAAACTAAAAGAAAATTATTTTTTTTGAAAAAAAACTAAAAAAATTTTAAAAAAAATTAAAAACTTTTTAAATAAAAAAACTAATTTTTTTAAAAAAAAATTTAAAAATTTAAAAAAAAACTAAAATAAAAATTGATGTGTGTAGTGTGTGAAATATGTGTAGTGTGTGAAATGTGTGTAGTGTGTGAAATATGTGAAATGTGTGTAGTGTGTGAAATGTGTGAAGTATGTGAAATGTGTGTATATTCATCAAACATGTCAATTCAATTTCATATCAATTCTCATTTTTACCAAACATAGGATTTGGAATCGAATTATAATTCAATTCCTTCCAATTCAATTCCATAGAATTCCAATTCCAATTCAATTCCAATTTCGTGTCCCAAACGGAGCCTAATACTCAATGTTAATATTGACTCGGAAAGAGAGGGGAAGGCCCAAATCATTCATTTATGTGGCTAGCTCAACATCTACCTCTTCAGGCACCGAACTGAGTTTTGAACATCTTCAAACATAAAACAATCATTCTCCAACACCGATATCAGATACACTACAAAAAATACAAGACTGCTAAGTAAAAACACAGAAACAGATTCAGGTTCGGGACACCAATTAAAAATACCACCAACTTATTAACATCATATTTTTAGTTTTACTTTTCAACTTTGAGCCAATATGAAATTAAGAAAGACTGAAAAACCACACAGAAACTGACAATGGATTATTGAACACAAGATAATTCTGCAAATTCACTAGAACCCTCGTCCCCATTGGGTAAAAAATTCCAATTTTTGCAATTATCCGTTAATTACACGCACAAAACACACACAAGATCTTGAAAAGCTGGTCAAGAGCTTCTAAAGAGAAATCCTCAATTCTTGATACTGGATGTTCTGGTAAAAACTAATGACTTGAAAAGGTTTTGGTGCTTAATCATTTCAAAAGAAATAGATTGTAGTAATCTAAAATCTTTTTAGAAATAAATGGAATGCTATGCTTCTAAGCCCCAAGGAGATCTGTTGGATCGTTGGCACTAGAATTTCTCCTTTGTTTTTGATTTGGATGATGGTTGTTTGTTTTTGATTTGGATGATGGTTGTATAGTCTCTGTTTTAGGAGTTCTTATGGAGGTGAGTTTTCAAGGGAGAAAGTCTGATAATTAGATAGATGAAAAAAATGGTTCAACTTACAAAAGACTCTCCATCTCTACTAATTAAAGATGGAATACGAGACACCTTTTCTAGGAAATGAAAACACATGCTAGAGAATTAATGACTAGTGTCATAATCAGCCAACCTACTAATGACACTCTAAACAAAAAGCATAATTAAACTTTTTTTTGCTGCACATTAACTACAGTTCTCCCTCTTAATGTGCTGCTCCATGACACCAAGAAGTTCTCTGAACTTGAAAAACTTTTCCTTTGGAAGTGCTTTGGTGAAGATGTCTGCCACTTGATCTTCGGACTTGCAAAATGTGAGCTGAACTTCACCTTCTTCAATGGCTTCACGGATGAAATGATATTTGATGTTGATGTGTCGAGTGCGGTTATGAAAAACAGGATTCTTGCTCATAGCAATTGCTGATTGGTTGTCGCAAAACAGTTCGGTAGCCTCCTTCTGCTTCATTCCAATATCACCAAGAATCTTTCTCAGCCAATACACCTGTGATGTCGCCATAGCAGCTGCAACATATTCAGCTTCGGCAGTTGACTGTGCCACACTCTCCTGCTTCTTTGAACTCCAAGAAAACACACTTGAACCAAGAGAAAATGAGTAACCCGTAGTACTCTTCATATCATCCAAACATCCGGCCCAATCGCTATCGCAATAGCCTTGCAAATTAATTTGGGCACCTTTGACATACTTGATCCCAAAATTTGTGGTGCCTTTGATGTATCTAAGAACTCTCTTTGCTGCACCAAGATGGATTTGACTTGGACTATTCATGAATCTTGACAACATACTAGAAGCAAACATAATGTCTGGTCTTGTCGCACAAAGATACAACAAACTTCCAACCATACTTCGATAGATAGAAGCATCAATCTTCTTTTCACCATCTTCTTTCTTCATTTTCTCATTCACCACCAATGGAATCAAAGTTGGGTTGCAATCACCCATTCCAAATTTTTTTAGAATATTATTTGAATACTTTCTCTGACAAATAAACACCCCATCATTTTCTTGGTATATCTCCATACCCAAGAAATGATGTAGCAGCCCCATATCACTCATTTCATATCTCTTCATCATCTCAATTTTAAAATCATGTATCATCTTCTCATCATCACCACAAAACAACAAATCATCAACATATAAAGCAACAATGAGAGTAGATGTACCTTGAGTCTTCACATACAAAGTAGACTCACTTTTGCTCCTTTCAAATCCGTGCTCAATGAAATATGCATCGATTTGGCTGTACCAAGCTCTTGATGCTTGCTTCAATCCGTACAATGCTTTCTTCAACCGATAAACCTTATCTTCGGCACCTTCGATTACAAAACCTTGAGGTTGCTCCACATAAATTTCATTGGTCAATTCTCCATTCAAGAAGGCTGATTTGATGTCAAGTTGGTATAATAACCACCCCTTTTGAGCTGCAAGAGCAATGAGCATCCGGATTGTATCCAAACGTGAAACCGGCGAAAATGTTTCATCGTAGTCAATTCCGGGTTGTTGTGTGTAGCCTTTTGCTACAAGTCTTGCCTTGTTTCTTTGAAATGATCCATCTTCATTTACTTTAACTTTGTAGACCCATTTCACTCCAATGATTTCTTTTTCTCGTGGGCGTTCGACCAACTCCCATGTCTTGTTCTTTTCGATCACATCAATTTCTTCTTGCATAGCTTTTCTCCAAGCTTCTTGCTCCATTGCTTCATCAAAATTTTCAGGTTCTATGAGGCAAACATTGCATCTCTCATAGACATCTTGCAAGCTTTTCATTCTAGGAGCAGGACTTGATGATGATGTGGACGAACTTGGATCCGAGTTAGAGCTTGAATCATTTGGGGATGAAAAATCTGCACCTTCATCACCATCTCCCTCATCTTCAACAGTTGGAGCTTGCTGTGTTTCATCAATGACTGATCCACTCTTTTGCACTTTATTTACTTCCCAATTCCAACTTGCATTTTCGTCGAATATCACATCTCGACTTGTGATAACACTTCTCGTCTTCAAGTTGTAAAGTCTATAGCCTTTGGACATGTTGCTATAGCCAACAAGTATACATTTCACACTTGTTTCATCAAGCTTTTGCCTTTTTTCTTTTGGAATTTGGGCATAGCAAACTGACCCAAAAACTCTCAAATGCTTCACTGATGGCTTTCTTCCACTCCATGCTTCAGTTGGAGTTCTATCCATCACAGCTTTTGTTGGACATCGATTCAGCAAGTATACTGCTGTATGAACGGCATCTGCCCAAAAACTTTTAAGCAATCCTTTGGCATGTATCATTGATTTTGCCATCTCCATCACCGTCCTATTCTTGCGTTCGGATACACCATTTTGTTGTGGTGTGTATCCAACACTTAGTTGTCTTCCAATGCCTTCTTCTTCACAATACTTGGTGAATTGATTTGAAGTGTACTCCTTTCCGTTGTCACTTCTTAGCACTTTGATGGTACGACCACTTTGATTCTCCACAAAGAGCTTGAATTTCCGAAAGACTTCAAACACTTCGGATTTTTGCTTCAAGAAGTAAACCCACGTCATACGAGTAAAATCATCAATGAAGAGAATGAAGTACCTGTTTCCACCATTAGAATTTATCGACATTGGTCCGCACACATCGGTGTGTACAAGCTCTAGAGGTTCCTTTGCTCTCCAAGCAACTCCTTTTGGAAACGGTAGTCGGTGATGCTTTCCAAGTGCGCATCCTTCACAGACATGCTGCTGTGTTTCTCCAATTTTTGGCAGACCATGGACCATATTTTTGTTGTGTAGTAGCTTGAGACTATTGAAGTTCAAGTGTCCAAGTCTCAAATGCCATAACCATGATTCATCCATTATTTGAGCTTTCATTGCCACATTTTCAGCATACTTGAATGTGAGAGGAAAGCTGCGACTCTTCTCCATTTGAATTTTTGCCACAATTTGCTTCGCCCCCTCTTTATCTAGTATGACACATGAATTTCCTTCGAAATGGACAGTGTATCCATGTTCAATAAGTTGTCCAACACTCAACAAATTCTGCCTCAAATCTGGTACAAGTAGCACATCACTTATGCGCTTCATCCCTTTCTTCGTGTCGACACTTATCGTTCCTTTTCCTTGAGCTTTGACAAGAGCACCATTTCCCATCTTCACTTGAGAATTTACAGATGTATCAATGCTCACAAAGATGGACTCATCACCTGTCATGTGGTTACTACAACCACTGTCGATGTACCACACATCTTCATCTTTTTGTTTTTTGCTTTGTGAAGCATAAAACATATATTCTTCACTCTGCTTTTCTTCCAAAAAATTTGCATGTTGCTGCTGTTGTGGTTGATTGTTTGCATAGCAATCCTTTTGAAGATGACCAAACCGACTACATTTGTGGCATTTTGGCTTGTCCTTGAACCAACAATCCTTGTACTCATGGTTACTCTTTCCACAGTGAGTACACTTCTTCCCATTTTCAGCTTTGTGAAAACCTCTACCACCATGTTTGGTTTTCTCTTGACCTCTTCCACGACCATAGGTTCCACTACGATTTTGTTGGCCACCACTAAATGAAGATTCACCAACGCTTTTAACATTCAAATGCAGTTTTGATTGAAATGCACTCTCAATCGGCTTTTCCGATTGCCTTAACAGCCTTTCTTCATATGATTTCAAAGAACCCATCAACTCATGAATGCTCATTTGAGAAATGTCTTTAGTTTGCTCAATAACAGCAACTATAGCATTAAACCTTTTTGGAAGACATATCAAAATCTTTTCTATCATTCTCTGATCTGAAAGCTCTTCACCATACACTCTCATTTGATTTGTGAGCTCAATAAAACTTGAATGAAACTGATTTAAGGTTTCATTGTCTTTCATTTTTGTATTCTCAAAATCTCTTCGTAGAGTTTGGAGTTTAATGGCTCTAACCTTTTCATCTCCTCCAAATTCTTTTTGAAGAATCTCCCATGCCTCCTTTGATTTTTCAGCTCCCATGATTCGAGGGAAAATCGAATCGGCGACGGCTTGTTGGATCTTTGACAAAGCTGCAGCATCTCTTTGCTTCGTCTTCTTTAACTCCTTTATTTGAGCCGCCGTAGGATTCTCGTTTGCTTCGTCGTCGTAGCCTTCATCGACGAGCTCCCACAAGTCCAATGAGGCAAGTAGTGTCTTCATCTTCTTGCACCAAAACTCAAAGTTCTCTCCGGCAAAGATTGGTAGAGAAACATGTTGTGAGTTCTCCATTTTGTATGAGATACTCTGCTGAAACTTGACAGCAACTATTGCTCTTCCTTTCACCTTCTTGAGGCTTTTTTTGTTGGAGAAATCCTAGTATTTCAACTAGGCTCTGATGCCAAACTGTTGGATCGTTGGCACTAGAATTTCTCCTTTGTTTTTGATTTGGATGATGGTTGTATAGTCTCTGTTTTAGGAGTTCTTATGGAGGTGAGTTTTCAAGGGAGAAAGTCTGATAATTAGATAGATGAAAAAAATGGTTCAACTTACAAAAGACTCTCCATCTCTACTAATTAAAGATGGAATACGAGACACCTTTTCTAGGAAATGAAAACACATGCTAGAGAATTAATGACTAGTGTCATAATCAGCCAACCTACTAATGACACTCTAAACAAAAAGCATAATTAAACTTTTTTTTGCTGCACATTAACTACAAGATCTAATACAATTCAGTTTTAATGTAGTTTTAGTTACATGATAAGATGGTTATAAACTTATAAGTCTCACAAGATATACTTGGCAGAATGGCCAATCCAATTACAAGATCAAAACATGGTAAAAATAAGGACAATAAGAACTAAAAATAAAGATGATAAATATAGTAAAAAAAGTTATCATAAGATCTTTGAAGAAGGCAGCAAAAACAAAAAAACAGTAACTCACAAACAATGTAAATATATAAATAAACTATAAGGACAATCTTTTAAATTTTAAAATGGCAGATACCATAAACACAACGGAGGAGACCTCTCAAGAAGTGGTATTTCACATCAAATATGTTACACAAGAATTTCATCAAGAATATACCATTGAAGTAAAGATCCATCATACTGTCAAATTACAGCAGCATGGATTGTTTTGAACTTCTCAAACATAGCAGCAATTGGCCCTGTACAAATGAAATCATCAAAAGTATAATAAGCACACAACAAGAATCTTGCCACAAAATGCCTAACATAGTAATAGGGTCAGTCTTTGCTTCGGCCAACACAACACCGTTAACGCCCATGATTCAGGTCTAGAAATGTATAACTCAATACCCTTATGATAGTAAAGAAATAGATAAGCACACAACAAAATTATATATGTTATTCTACCGAACTCAATACCCTTATGATAGTAAAGAAATAGATAAGTAGAAAAGAAGGTCCAATACTCCACAAGATAACTCAACAGAATAACAGCAAATCTCTAACTACAAGCACACAAAAAAAATCTTGTCACAATATACTTAAAAAAGTTGAGCAAAACAGGAATTCAGCCACATATTCTAAGACACTTGCATTTGACTATGCACACTCAACGATGTACTACGTCGGCCCTGCCACAATGCCAACTTTTCAAAGTTCCTCCAACACTATGAAAAATAAAGAAATAAACAAGAACACGAGTTAGTATATTGTATATGTAAATAACAAATTAAGAAGAATACATTAATTGTATCTTTGTAATCTTTCTCCAATGCTGTTTCGGGTACATCTTCTTAATCTTGAAGAATGATGTCACTTGAACACAAATTACTAAATTCATAGTTAAGCTCGATTTGTTTTACATAAAATCAACAAAAAATCTCTGAGTTAATTTGAAGAAAGAGTGATGTTGCGAACGTGGCAAATCTTGTGCCAATCCTCTCCACTTCCTCTCTGACATCTCTCCTTCCAGTTGGCATCCACTGATATTTAGCACGTTCAGATTTGGCAGATCAGGAATCGATACGACCTTTGGGCAGCTTATAACAACGAGCATAGAGAGACATAGTAGCTGATCTGGGAGTGATTCCAGCTCTGGAAGATGGTTTAGGTATAGATAAGTGAGGTGCTGGAAGGCTTGAGGTAAGCATGTCATCTTGTGAAGAGCTTTGCTCAATAGATAATTGCGATTTACTCTCTCCATCCCTTAAATTTTGTTGCACTTTGACCGGACACCGATTTTAAGAAATGTAATGGAAAGTGGGTTGAAAAAGTTAGTAGAGGGTGAGTGAATCCTACTTTTATATATTAGTTTTATAATAAAATACTAGTTGGAATACGTTAGTGAAATTAGGCTCCACTACTAAATATGGTAAAAAAGTAAAATGTAAACAAATTTTATGGGATGAACGGAAATGGAAAATGTGACAAAATTTAAGAGACGATGGAGTATCTACTAAGCAAAGCCTGCCAATTGAGAAGAATACATTGGAATAGAATCACTAACCAACTTCATATACTTTCTCCAAAGCTATTTCTGGTACATCTTCTGCATCTTGAAAAGACATATCAATTGAAATAAAGTTACTATAATCATAGTTAAGTTGGATTTGTTCTACACAAATTCAACAAAGAATAGTTGAGTTATTCTGGAGAAATATAGATGCGGCGAACGTGGGCAATCTTGTGCCAATCCTCTCCACTTCCTCTCTTATATCGCCTTTCCAGTTGTGGGCAGCCAGTGACTGTTAGCTCTTCCAGATTTGGCAGAGCTGGAATCGTTACAATCTTTGGGCAGTCTGTAACTTTGAGTGTAGTAAGAGATGGTAGCTGATCTGGGAGTGATTTGAGCTCGGGAAGATCCCTTAGATCTAGCAAAGTGAGGTGCTGAAAGGCTTGAGGCAAGCGCGTCATCTTGGGAAGCCAATATAGCGAAAGCCCGGAAAGATTATGAAGTTGTTTAATATCCTCTGGCAGCTCTACTATCTCTCTGCAATCCCATATATTGAGCATAAACAGAGCAGTAAGGTCCCGCAGCATCCCTTCTGGTAAAGATCTTATTGAACAATTTTGTAGATATAAACAAGTAAGCTCTTTTAAGGCTTGCAGACCTTCTCTTGTCACAGAGATATCTTTTGCACCCATAATTGCCAGTGTTCGGACCTTACTGAACTTTGACAGCGTTTCTATTGGGATACATGCCAGGCTCTCCTCAATTTCCACGCCGAGACAACTAGGAATGTCCTCCTCAGATAATAAACCCAAAGTTGAGCTACTGCATGTTAGTGACTCCAACTTTTGGAGGGATGAGAGTGGTGGCAGTATTAATGAAGGGCAATCTTGAATAAGTAGGGATTCAAGATTTGGGAATGCATCTTTAATCCCTTGCTCCTTTGAGAACCCCTTCAGATTTGGGAGACCAATTAATCCCAGTCTTCTCAGACCCACAAACTGTATCTTTGCCGGGAGTCCACTCCCAACTCCTTCTTTATCAATAATATACTCCACCCCCGCATCACGTAAAGACAGCGTCTCAAGATGAGGTAGCTCTCCAAGTTTTGGAAAACGCTTACAATTTTTGCAATCCCATATATAAATATGAACTATTTTTTGCAGAGACGCATTTGTCATCCAGCTTGGAAGATATCTACCACTGAAGCCTCGTACATGAAGATATTCAAGATTGGGATGTGGTTCAAGTGCTTCCAACACCTTTTCATCGACTTCCTCCTCTGGCTTGGATAAAGCATTTCTTTCCCATGACAACCTCAACTCTCGAAGATTGTTTTTCTCAGTAATCTTTGCTTTCTTAGCATCCATATGGTCTTTTACTCTCTCCAAATGCCTAATATGAAGCTTTCCACCGAGGTTCATACCTTCCAATTCATCAAGTTTGTTACCTCTCTTGAAACCGACAACAAACATACTCAATGTTTTCAGGTCATTTAACTCTCTCATTTTGGCTGGCATCTCACACAATGACTCGCAGTCCCATAAACATAGATGTCGAAGATTATGTAAGGATGTGAGCTTCTTAGGTAAAGCCGCAAGCCTAACACATCCATCCAAGTTGAGGATTTGCAAGTTCCAAAGTGTACATAACGAGTTAGGGAGAGTTTGAATTTCAGAATTAGACAAATTCAAGGATCGCAAATGTTTAAGATTGCCGATGGAAGGAGGTAAAAGCAAATCTTTTATTGCTTTTGCATTCAGTACTCTTAAACTTGGGAGCTCTACGATTGAAGTAATGTTCATATCTTGCTGAAAAGTTTTAGGAAACAAGATAGTTTTTTGTAGCAAATTTACCTCGCGGATAGTTGATGCACTTGCGAGACCTCTTTCGCTTTGTACTCCAGGAACTTTGTTCTCCATTATTGATTCTGCAAGATCATGAACGAGATCATGCATACCAATCTCGTTCGGGCGTAACACATTTGTTTGTAGAAGAGATCGCAGTAGTAGCTCATTACATATATGATTTCCAACATCTTCCACTTGAAGAGCCCCCTTTGATGAAATGTAGCCATGCGCCATCCATAGAATGATCAGTTCATCCTTTTCAATGTAATGGTCCTTCGGAAAGGCTGCAAAATAAGCAAAACATTGTCTAAGCTCCAACGGAAGATGATGATAACTCAATCTCAAAGCTGGCACTATCAAACTCTCCTCAGGCGACAACTTCCATATATCATTGTCTCTCACATATATCCATTCCTCTTCCTTTCTTTTAAACCGTAGGATTCCACCAAGTGTTATAGCAGCCAGGGGCACTCCAACACATTTATTCACGATCTGTTTCCCAATTATTTCCAGCTCTGGTGACACCTCTTCATTTGGTCCGAAGGCGCGCTGCTGCAGCAGCGCCCAACAGTGCTCATCCGACAGCCCCTCAAGACAATGACATGGAAGTGTTGTCATTAAATCAGCAACCTTCTTCTGGCGTGTGGTGACGACAACCGACGAACCGGCTGAGCCACATGATAAAACATCTCTCAACTCAAACCATTTATCCTGGTGGTCATTCCAAACATCATCCATCACAATCAAATATCTTTTTTTGCTCAACAATTCCCAGAGGCGACGCTCTATAGCATCCAAGTGCTGAAGATCCCATGCTTTTCCACTTCCCGTCGCAGATTCAATCATGGCCTTTGCCAGAGTCTTCATTTCAAAGTTATCAGAAACACAAACCCAAATCCTTATGACGAAGTGCTCTTCCACCTGGGGATCGTTGAAAACTAGTCGAGCTAGAGTGGTCTTCCCAAGGCCACGAACACCGATGATTGACAGCACAGACATCTTCGATTTCTCCTTCACGTCATTTACCAATATCTTCACAATTTTGTCTTTACCTTCTTCCCTGCCATGAATCTTATCAGCCTCGTTCAACAGGGAAACCGTCTCGCGTGAGGCAAGAGCAACTTCTCTTGGCCTATGAACAGGCATCTCGCGCAGATGAAACCTATCGCGCTCTGCCGCAATGGCCTCCACTTTCTCGTTGACTTGCTTCATTCTCCTAGCGATGTTGTGGCGATACAAAATTTTCTTGAGGCTGTAGCTACTGTACTTTGAATGAGAGTAGTTGAGTTTGGAGACATGAGTGTTGCAGTCATCCAATACGTCATCAACCTCGTAAGCAATAGCGTTGAGCTTTTGAAGCCAGTTTCGAATTGCTTTGCTCTCGGTTTGCTTGTCTACAGCATCTTCCAACACAGTTTGGATGGTGGTGAGAGTGCTGCAGAGCATCTTCATCACCTCATCAAAGAGCAATCCGATCTCCCGATTGATAAGAGAGATCAGTTTGTCAAGAACGAGTTGGAGAAATGCCTCTGCCATTATGGAACAACAACAAATCAACGATTCTCTTTCTGATAGGCAAACCAGATATTAGAAGGCCGAATGAATGTGAGAATGGTATATTGGTATGTAAGTATTGTCACTTTTTGCAAGAATTGTCAATTTGTATAAAAGTTGAGGAATGGGCCACCTTCCTTTGTCTTATGTTCTACAATTCAAATATTAGGAATGGAATGATTAGATGTATATTAGACGGTTTGTCCATATGTTAATCAAGATTAAATTGTTTATTGGTTTGATGATAACATCCACTTCACCCTCTTAATACTGTTTCATCCCACTAAACATTTCGAACCACTCGCTAAGACCACCTTTTCATTGTCTATTTAATTTTGATGAGTTTAATAATTTACACTTAATTCTGAAGTATAATATCTCATAAACATAATCCAAACTCTTGGGTGTTTGGAAGGTTGATTGTGGATGCAACGAGCAAACGAGACAAGTGGATTTTACGTGGTTCGGACGAAACAGTGATTCAATATTATTCCAAGAATGCATTGTACAAGATGATGTGTTAGTTACAGAGACTGATCTGTTCCAGCTACCAATAATCTCCCTGATGCTCCAACGGCCATATCAGTTTGTAACTGACCTGGGCCATAATCCAGTGCACTTGGCCTACGGACCAGCTGCACTAGTACTTGAAGAGGAGTTGTATTTCCAAGAATTGAATTGTCAATTTGCATAAAAGTTGAGGAAAGGGCCATCGTGCATTGTCTTTTGTTCCATAATTCAAATGTTAGCAATGGAATAATTTGATGCATATTAGACGGTTTTTCCATATGTTAATCAAGATTGAATTGTTTATTGGTTTGATGATAAGATCCACTTCACCTTATTAATACTTTCTCATTGATGCTATGATCCACTAAATATTTCTAACCACTCACTGGGGCCACTATGCATTGCCTATCTTTAATAATGTAAAAGTGTAACCACCAAGTCTTTATTCTCTTTCGACTAAACTTGTGCATTTCATTTAGTTTGTGGTAATTCGATTTTTTTGTTTTGTTTTTTCTTTTGGCTGTAATAGCAAGAGCTGCGCTCAGCATAGGTGAGAGGCACTTAACTAGAAGAGTCCGCATCAAGCAATATGGTATGAACACGAATGTAGTCGAAGAGTTTTTGGATTACAGGATGGCTAACTCTTTGGATTCGTTCTTGTGTACTAGCGTATCTCGTCTTGCTAATAGCGAGACTCCCTTGACTTGTGTACTTCAATTAGTTTGTTGTAATTCATTCTTTTGTTTCCAATCAAGTTTTTGGTGTTTTTCCTTCGATTTTAATAGCAAGAGTATGGGTACACAACATCTTACGCTCAAATTTCTAACAGTTGCAAGACAGGATATTGTAGCATTATCCGATTTTAAAACAAGAACCGTGCCTGCCTAAGTTGGAACCAATGGGAACAGCAAACAACGTAATAGGATCTTTCTCTGTTGTCACCCAACATTATTGGCACCACTAACGACCTTAAAGGCCACATGACACAAGGCCAAAAGATGTTCTATCGAACTTTGTTAGGCGTTGCCACCATCCTCAGTTCCTCACTAAGGGCGTAGTTGCTACATTCAAGGAAGAGACAGAACTTAAATATCACACTAGCAGGGGACCTACTCTCCTCCTACCTTTAGAAGAAGTTGGCAAGTAATACTCAAATCTCAAAAGGACTTCGTTGATTGCTCTTTCTCGAGTCCTTCCCTTTTCCACTAGGCCTGCCATATGTTGTCTATGTAACAGCTTCAACACTCATCACACTAGGCAAAGCCAATAGCTAAGGTTGACAATGACCAATGATGACACATCAAAATCCTAGTAAAGAAAAACTTCCATCTTCAAATAATCAGAAAAACTTAACATGAAGTATATATACATCATAAACCTCAAAAGTGCATATTCTCTACACATATTATAAACAAAGAAGTTGACGCTGATGCAGTCTATCATAATCCTCAGCAGACGTTATGAACTGCAGATGCATAACTCTTTATTGGCTCCAAAAAGACAAGGGAAGGCCCAACTCATTCATTGGTTCGGATAGCTCCACATCTACGTCTTCGGGCCCGAAGAGTCCTGAACATCGTCGAACGTCAAACAATCATTCTCCAATACTTAAATAAGATAAACTGCATAAACTTCAAGAAAACACAAAAACTTGCCACAAGTTTCTGCATTTTCACATAAACCAAACAGATTCAAGATAGAAATCAAAATACCACCAAATTACCAAGATATGTTCAGTTTAAGTTTTTCGATTTTGAGCCAATATCAAACAAAGCAAGTCTGAAAAACACACAGAAATAGTCATGGCAGGCCTGGCTTGCCAGATAAATTGCAAAAATCTTAAACAGAACTGAAGAGATCCGATATTTCACATCAAATATTTAAAACAAGATTTTCATTAAGAATATCATCAACATATTTCTTGTTGGCAAATGATGTTTTCAAACATAGCACATTATTACCAGTATATATGAAATCATCTAAGTAGAGGCACACAAAAAAGAATCTTGCCACCAAAGACTTAAAAAAAAGTTGAGCAACACAGATATTCACCCAAGCACAAATTCTAAAACACTTGCATTCGACTCTGAGCGTTCGAAGTTGTACTTGCTTAGCCCCTTGCCACAATGCCAACTTTCTGAAGTTCTTCCAACACTATGAAAAATAAAGAAACAAACAAGAATAAGAGTTATTAACTGTATGTGAATAAAATATAGAAGTAAAGAAGAATACAATTACTAACCATCTTATAAGTTATTTTGGAGAAATATTGATGCTGCGAACATGGGCGATCTTGTGCCAATCCTCTCCACTTCCTCTCTGGTATCGCCTTTCCAGCTGTGGGCATCCAACGACTGTTAGCTGTGTCAGATTTTGCAGAGCTGGAATCAATAGAACCTTTGGGCAGTAAGAAACAGTAAGTGTATTGAGAGATGGTAGCTGATCTGGGAGTGATTCCAGCTTAGGAAGATCATGAAGGTATAGATAAGTAAGGTGCTCAATGGCTTGAGGCAAGTGCGTCATCTTGGGAAGATCACGTAACCTGAGAAACTTAAGATGATGCAGATGATTAATATCCTTTGGCAACTCTAGTAATTCTGGGCACTTCCATAATTTGAGGTCCTCCAAAGAAGTAAGGTGTCGCAACATCCCTTCTGGTAAACATCTCATTGTCTGACAACTCTCCAGACATAAACGTGTAAGCTCTTTTAAGGCTTCTAGACCTTCTCTTGTCAAAGAAATCTCTTTTGCATTCTCAATTGACAATGACCGCAGCTTGCTGAACTTTGCCAGCATTTCTATGGGGAAATATGACAGACTCTCTTCAATTTCCACGTACAGTGCTCTAGGAATGTCTTGCTCAGATAATAAAGCCAACATTGAGCTGCTGCATTTTAAATCCTCCAACTTTTCGAGGGATGAGAGTGATGGCAATATTAATGAAGAGCAACGCTCAATCCATAGTATTTCAAGATTTGGGAATGCGTCTTTAATCCCTTGCTCCTTTGAGAGCCCCTTCAGATTTGGGAGATCAATTAATTGCAGATGTTTAAGAGCTACAAACTGTATCTTTACCGGGTGCCCACACCCAACTTCTTCTTCTTCGATAATATACTCCACCCCCACATCATCTAAAAACAGCGACTTGAGACAAGGTAGCCCTCCCAGATTTGGAAAACGCTTACAATTTTTGCAATTCCATATATAAATCCAAACTACTTTTCTTAGAGATGAATTTTTCATCCAACGTGGAATATGTCTACCACTGAAGCCTCCTACATAAAGTTTTTCAATATTGGGATAAGGTTCAAGTGCTTCCAACACCTTTTCATCAATATCCTCCTCTGACTTGGATAAATAATTTCTTTGCCACATCAAACTCAACTCTCGAAGATTTTTCATCCCTGCAATCTTTGCTTTCCTTGCATCCATATCGTCTTTTACTCTCTCCAAATGCCTAATCTGAAGTTTTCCAGTGAGGTTCAAACATTCTAGTTCCTCAAGTTGATTATCTCTCTTGAGACCCACAACAAACATATTTAATGTTTTCAGGCCATTTAACTCTCTCATTTTAGATGGCATCTCATACAATGACTCACAATCCCACAAACATAGGTGTTGGAGATTATGTAAGGATGTTAGCTTCTTAGGTAAAGCCACAAGCCTATCACAGTAATTCAAGTTAAGGGTTTGCAAATTCCAAAGAGTGCATATCGAGCTTGGGAGAGTGCAAATTTCGGAACGACACAAATTCAAGTATCGCAAATGTTTAAGATTTCCAATGGAAGGAGGCAACTCTTTTATTGCTCTTGCATTTAATACTCTTATACGTGTGAGCTCAAAGATGGAAGTAATGTTCATATCTTGCTCAAAAGTTTTAGGAAACAAGAAATTTTTTTGTGGCAAATTTACCTCGCGGATTGTTGATGCACTTGCAAGATTTCTTTCAATTTGTACTCCGGGAACTTTGTTCTCCATTATTAATTCTGCCAGATCATGAACGAGATCATGCATACCAATCTTACTCGTGTTTTTAACATTAGTTTGTAGAAGAGATCTGAGTAGTAGCTCATCACATATTTCATTCCCAACATCTTCCACTTGTAGAGTCCCCTTTGATGAAATGTAGCCATGAGCCATCCATAGAAGGATCAGTTCTTTCTTTTCAATGTAATGGTCCTTAGGAAATGCTGCAAAATAAGCAAAGCATTGTCTGAGCTCCAACGGAAGATGATGATAACTCAATCTCAAAGCTGGCATTATTGAACTTTCATTTGTCGACAACTTCCATATCTCATTGTTTCTCACATATATCCAGTCCTCTTCTCTCCTTTTAAACCGTAGGATTCCTCCAAGAGCTGTAGCAGCCAGGGGCACTCCAGCACATTTCTTTACGATCTGTTTCCCAATTATCTCCAGCTGTGGTGACACCTCTTCTCCTGGTCCAAAGGCGCGATGCTGCAGCAGTGCCCAACGATGCTCATCCGACAACCCCTCAAGGCAATGACATGGAAGTGTTCTCATGATATCAGCAACTTTCTTCTGGCGCGTGGTAACGACAACGGATGAACCAGTTGAGCCACATGATAGAACATCTCTCAACTCAAACCATTTATCTTGGTGGTCGTTCCAGACGTCATCCATCACAATCAAATATCTTTTTTTCCTCAACAATTCCCAGAGTCGACGCTCTGTAGCATCCAAGTGCTGCACACGCGAAGCTTCTCCACTCCCCGTGGCAGATTCAATCATGGCCTTCACCAAAGTTTTCATCTCAAATTTATCAGAAACACAAACCCAAATTCTTACATCGAAATGCTCTTCCACCTGTGGATCGTTGAAGACTAGTCGAGCGAGAGTGGTCTTACCAAGGCCGCCAACACCGACGATTGGCAGCACGGACATCTCCTGTTTATCCTTCACCTCATTCACCAACATCTTCACAATCTTATCCTTATCTTTTTCCCTGCCATGAATCTTATTAGACTCATTCAATAGGGAAGCCGTCTCGCGTGAGGCAAGAGCAACTTCTCTTGGCCTATGAACAGGGATCTCGCGCAGATGAAACCTATCGCGCTCTGCAGCAATGGCTGTCACTTTCTCATTGACTTGCTTCATCCTCCTTGCGATGTTGTGGCGATACAGAACTTTCTTGAGGTTGAAGCGGCTGAGTTTGGAATGAGAGTGGTTGAGTTTGGAGACATGAGTGTTGCACTCATCCAAAATGTCATCAATCTCATAAGCAAGAGCGGTGAGCTTCTGCAGCCAGTCACGAATTGGCTTGCTCTCGATTTGCTTGTTTTCAGCATCCTCCAACACAGCTTGGATGGTGGTGAGAGTGCTGCAGAGCTTCTTCATCTCATTGTCAACACCCAAGATCAGTCCGATCTCTTCCTTAATAAGAGAGCTCAAATTATTAAGAACGAGTTGAAGAAATGCCTCTGCCATTTTGGAACAACAATAATTTTCGAAATGAGATTTGAGAAGGATGAATATGAGAGAAGGGATTGCACGTAAACGGTCTAAGTCTTTTACTTTGTCATTTTCTATTTGCGAGTTGTGAATATTGTACTATAAAAGTTGAGGAACCTACCACCTAAACTTGTCTTTTGTTCAGTAATTCAAATGTTAGCAGTTGAATAATCAAGATTGAATTTTTATTGGTTTGATGCTATGATTCAGAGGACCTTATGATTAATATAATAATCTTCCCGTCCTCTAATAATATGTGTCCCACTTTGACCTGGCACAAAATGTAAAAAAAGCGAGTTAGAAAATGTTAGTAATATAGGGGAGTGTTGTATTGCTAACTACAACTAAATAATATTAGCTATTAGATATTCAAATTAATGGCCTAGATCATTGTCATTACGATTAACAAAAAACGTCAGTATAGGTAAGGTCAATTTACAACATATTAGTTGTAATTAACTTTTAAAAAATATCTCATAACTTTAAAACGCATATAACTTTCTTGATTTAAATTATTTTTTTGCACAACATATATTAAATTAAAGATAATTTCATAAGGATTCTAACGAGATCTCACTTGCATATGTTCCGACGTCAATATAGTATATAAAATATGTCTATATATAGAATGTCAATATAAGCAATGTGTTTGTATTGACATTCGCAAAGCATTGTGTTGATATTTTCGAAACACCATATTGACATTTTCATCTAAAACCCTAATTTGGTAGTTTTTTAAAAAAATAAATTTATTTAATTAATAAAAACGAAAAATACACGTGGCAAATTTTAGACCACAAGTTTTCTAAAATCATATGGTCTTAAATTAGTTGTAGTTAGCAATTGATCACTCCCCTACTATATATGGGTCCTACTTTTATATACTCCCTCAGTTTCCTAAAAATAAGAACTTTAGAAATTACATGAGTATTAATACAATATTGGTAAAGTAAGAGATTGGGGAGAGCAAGTGGGTAAAAGTAAGAAAGATGACGAGAAAAAGTAACGGATTTAATGTTATGGATTGTGGGATCCATCTTCAGAAATGGAAAGTTTTTATTTTTAGAAAACGGATCAAAACATAAAGAATTTATTTTTTAGGAAATAGAGGGAGTATTACTTTTATAATATAATAATTGAGGAGAAATGAGTTAGTGGAATATGAGTTCATTTTCAAAAATAAATAAAGTGGAACAATTAATAAGGGATGAACCAAAATAGAAAAGAAAACTGAGACACGTAATAGAGGACGGAGGAAGTAATAAAGAGCGGAGGCACTTTCTCCCACGGGCACGGTGAGTGCAAATAAAGGCGGCAGAGGCTCATGAGGAAGGAGACGACGAAGAAAACATAGAAAAAATTGATTACAAGATCTTTGCAAAAGGTAACGAAACTGAAAAAATGTTCATAAGATACTTTGAAGAAGACAACAAAAATGATCACAAGATCTTCTGAAGTTCCACGAAGCAAACCAAGATCAATAGCCATCATCTCATTTGCGGAAAGGACAAACTTGACTTCACACACGATCCCTTTTCCGATCACTCTTTCTCGAGGCATTCCCTTTTCCACTAGTTGGCACATATCTTGCCAATGTAACAACATCAACGCTTGTCAGACTAAGCAAATGTAATAGCTAAAGTAGACAATGAAAGATGATGACACACCAACATCATACTAAAGACAATAACAGCAATACATCAAAAAATTAGCTAAGATCTTCTAAATATCATAAACACTAAATTCTGAAGTATATATACATAATAAAGATCAATAGTTCATATTCTGTACATATCATGAACATATTAGTACGAACGAAGAAACTCAAGGAAATGATGAAAATATGTTAACAATTACCTGGCAGAAACAGGCAAATAAGGATTGCAGTACTTATGTAACTTATCAACCAAGAACTGAAACATCAAAAATAGTTGCATTATATTGGAGAAACAAAAATGCTGCGAACGTGGGCAATCTTGTGCCAATCCTCTCCACTTCCTCTCTGGCATCGCCTTCCAGTTGTGGGCAGTTAGCTCATTCAAATTTGGCAGATCTGGAATCGATACAACGTTTGGGCAGTTTATAACAGTGAGTATATTAAGAGACGGTAGCTGATCTAGGAGAGATTCTAGCACAAGAAGATCCCGCAGAGAGTTTATGAGGAATGTTCGGTTCAGATAATAGATCCAAAGTCGAGCTACTACATGTTAGATACTCCAATTTTGGATGGATGGGAGTGGATGCAGTATTACTGAAGAGCAACGCTCAGTCCATAGGATATAAAGATTTGGGAATATTCATGTTGATTTGTGTGAAAATCTAGAAGATTTCTTGTGGAAGGAAGATGAGTTGAACGGCTTAGAGATGGTTAGCACTAGCCTAAAGCAATAGCTAAGGTTAACACCGAAAGATGATGACACACCAACATCATAGTTGTTGAAGGTGTGGACTCTTTAGCAAATATTCAAGGCTTTGAGGACTAAAGGGCAAACAACAGAAATACATATTTTTGTCTCCATCGGCTAAGTTGAGTCAATTGGGGGAAAGGAAGAGAAAAAAGGGGTAGTTGTGGATTTCAGCCCATAACCAATTATAGTCACATTGAGCTCGATTCATAGTAGAAGAAGAGAGTGAGAAGAGACACCATCTTGGTGTGGAGATTGTTCTATCATCTCAGTCGAGTTTCTGAGTTTGAGTATGAGATTTCTGGAGTGTTCTTCGATGCAATTGTGAGGTATAAATCTTCTTTGTACATTTGCTTGATTGAATAAAAGTTCTGTTGTTTCTCTCTTGGATTTGAGCCAATTATGGCAGAAGCACCTGCATCTCGTCTTTCTTGATTCATTTAGATTTGATTGCATTACTTGTTGGTTCAATCGATCTTGCACTGATCACAAATTGGCGCCGTTTGTGGGAACGATTTAGGGATTGATCGGCGCGATGTCTACAGGGAAGTTTGAAACGGAGAAATTCACCGGAAAAAATGATTTCGGCTTGTGGAGGCTGAAGATGAAAGCTGTGATGATGCAGCATGGTCTTTGGGAGATCTTGAAGGATGGGAAAGATCCGGCAGGGAAAGATCCGCAGGCTAAAGGGGGGCAGATGAGAAGGTCGATCTCAAGACCCGAGAGCTCCAGAATAAGGCCTATAGCACTCTGATACTTGGCCTCAGTGATCAAGTGTTAAGGGAGGTTTCCAAAGAAGAAACTGCAGCTGCAATTTGGGCGAAGCTTGAGTCAATAAAGCCAAATCTGAGCTAATAAAGCCAAATCTGAGCTTCTACATTCTAGTTGCGTCAACTTTCTGAGGGACGAGAGTGATGGCAATACTAATGCAGAGCAACGCTGGATATGTAGGATTTCCAGATTTGGGAATGCTTCTTTACTACTCTCTTGCTCCTTTGAGAGTCCCTTAAGATTTGGGAGATCAATTAAATATAGTGATCTCAAAGCCACAAACTGTATCTTTAATGGGTGTCCATTCCCAACTTCTTCTTCTTCTTCAATAATATACTCCACCTTCACGTTCGTTAAATACAGTTCCACAAGATGAGGTAACTCTCCCAGTTTTGGAAAACGCCTAATATTTTCGCAATCGGTTATACAAATCACAACTATTTTTCTAAGCGCTGAACTTTCCATCCATCGTGGAAGATATCTACCAATATAGCCTTTTATAGAGAGATGGTAAAGGTTGTGGTGAGGTTCAAGTGCTTCCAACACCCTTTCATCAACTTCCTCCTCTAGCTTGGATAAGTCATTTCTTTCCCATGACAAACTAAATTTTTTTTCTCTGCAATCTTTGCTTTCTTTGCATCCATATGGTCTTTTACTCTTTCCAGATGCCTAATCTCAAGCCTTCCACTGATGTTCAAGCATTGCAGTTCCTCAAGTTGGTTATATCTCTTTAGACCCACAGCATACATACTCAACGTTTTTAGGCCATTTAACTCTCTCATTTTAGATGGCATCTCAAACAATGAATTGCAGTCATACAAACCTAGATGTTGGAGATTACGTAAAGATGTGAACTTCTTAGGTAAAGCCACAAGTTTTTCACAGTAGTCCAAGTCGAGGATTTTCAAATTCCAAAGAGTACATAAGGAGTTAGGGAGAGTGCGAATTTCTGAAGAGGCCAAATTCAAGAATCGCAAATGTCTAAGATTGCCGATGGAAGGAGGCAAATCTTGTATTGTGCTGCGAGGGGCATTTAACAGTCTTAAACTTGTGAACTCCAACATGGAAGTAATGTTCATATCTTTCTGAAAAGTTTTAGGAAACACAGAAGTTTTTTGTATCAAATTTACCTCGCAGACAGTTGAGGTAGTTGCGAGATTACTTTTGCTTTGTACTCCGCGAACTTTGTTCTCCATTATTGATTCTGCCAGATCATGAACAAGATCATGCATACCTATCTCACTCTTGTCATACACATTTGTTTGTAGAAGAGATCTGAGTAGTAGCTCATTACATATTTGATTTCCAACATCTTCCACTTGAAGAGTCCCATTTGATGAAATGTAGCCATGAGCTATCCATAGAAGGACCAGTCGTTCCTTTTCAATGTAATGGTCCTTAGGAAAGGCTGCAAAATAAGCAAAGCATTGCCTGAGCTCCAATGGAAGATGATGATAACTCAACCTCAAAGCTGGCACTATCAAACTCTCTTCTGCCGACAATTTCCATATCTCACTGTCTCTCACATGTAACCATTCCTCTTCTCTCCTTTTAAACCGTAGGATTCCTCCAAGTGTTGTAGCAGCGAGGGGCACCCCAACACATTTCTTCATGATCTGTTTCCCAATTATTTCCAGCTGCAAAGACACCTCTTCATCTGCTTCGAAGGCGCACTGTCGCATCAGTGCCCAATAATGCTCATCCGACAACCCCTCGAGGCAATGACATGGAAGTGTTCTCATGATATCAGCAACTTTCTTCTGGCGCGTGGTAACGACAACGGATGAACCAGTTGAGCCACATGATAGAACATCTCTCATCTCAAACCATTTATCCTGGTGGTCGTTCCAAACATCATCCATCACAATCAAATATCTTTTTTTGCTCAACCATTCCCAAAGGCGACGCTCTGCAGCATTCAAGTGTTGCAGATCTGAAGCTTTTCCACTCCCTCCAGTTGCAGATTCAATCATGGCCTTCGCCAAAGTCTTCATCTCAAAATTATCACAGACACAAACCCAAATCCTTAGATCAAAGTGCTCTTCCACCTGCGGATCATTGAAGACTAGTCTAGCGAGAGTGGTCTTCCCAAGGCCGCCAACACCTATGATTGGCAGCACAGACATCTCATGTCTCTCATTCACATCGTTCACCAAGATCTTCACAATTTTGTCTTTATCTTCTTCCCTACCATGAATTTTATCATCAACAGGGAAGCCGTCTCGCGTGAGGCAAGAGCAGCTTCTCTTAGCCTATCAACTGGCATCTCGAGCAGATGAAACTTAGCATGCTCCGCAACAACTGCCTCCACTTTCTCGTTGACTTGTTTCATCCTCCTTGCTATATTGTGGCGATACAATAATTTCTTGAGGCTGTAGCGGCTGAGTTTTGAATGAGAGTGGTTGAGTGTGGAGACATGAGTGTTGCACTCATCCAAGATGTCATCAATCTCATAAGCAAGAGCAGTGAGCTTCTGCAGCCAGTTTCGAATTGGCTTGCTCTCGATTTGCTTGTCTTCAGCATCCTCCAGCACAGCTTGGATGGTGGTGAGAGTGCTGCAGAGCTTCTTCATCTCATCATCGACGCCAAGATCATTCCGATCTCCTCCTTGATCAGGGAGCTCAAATTGTCAAGAAGGAGTTGAAGAAATGCCTCTGCCATTATGAAACAAAACAATAGTTAATTTTCTTCTTCAGATAGCCAAATGAGATATTTGAGAGGAATGTGTGTTTGTGTTAGCAAGTATAGAATTGTTAAAGCTGAAAAAGTATCTTTTATAAAAGCAATGCAGTTGGGCCAACCTTGCCTTGCCTTTTGTTCAATAATTCAATGGAATTGGAACCCCAACACTTAATTGCATGCATATTGACTTAATAAATTCATTACCATTCGTTTGATGCTATGATCCAAATGACCCTCTTAATGCTTATTCATATTTATTGGTTCGAAATGGACCACCTTGCATTGCCTTTCTACAATAATTTAAAGTGTAATTTTTCTCATAGCAGCACAAATAACTGCAACTCCATATATTTGAGTTATTACTATAGAGTTGTGATATATGCATAACTCAATTTTACTGATGCAGTACATTCAAACACAATACCGAACAATCGAACTAAGCTTGAAGAAGTTTTTATGAATTGCATCTTCTAAGGTAGGGTTAAGTTTATCTGCAATCATAACAAATACTAGATGGTTATAACCATTGTTGTGTTGAGCGTCGAGTTTATGTAGCCATGAGAATTATAAGAGGTCATGTCAACAAGGGATCAAAACATAGTGAAAAATGATCATAAGAATTTTGAAGAAGCCATCAAAAACAGAAAAAGTAACTCACAAACAATGTAAATATATAAATAAACTGTAATCTATTCTATGTCAACACGAACACGAATACGAACATGAGAAACACGACACTTTGGGAGATGGGAACAGCACTCTACCAATCTTTGTACCTAATCGACTATCCTTCCTTTGTAAAACTTTTTCCACCTACATTCCATCGAAACATGAGATATGCATCCCAAGGCGAAGAAGCGCTACTCCTCTAACTCTCTCTAAACTCATCTACAACAACATGAACCACGTCGTATTCTATGTACTATTTACACAGGCGTATCTAGCTCGTTCGACGTGGCCCTTACCACGGCCCAGTTTGTGTCCTTCTCAAGCACTGCCTCTTCGCCCCACTCTGCTGTTTCACCATCTCCAGCGCCTGCCAGCATCAAACAGAAAGATTATGAGATGGTGCTCGTTTCGGAAGGGGTTTATTATTTCTTCCCATCAGCAATGCTAAAAAGGATATAATGGGAAAAGTAGTTTCAAGAAAATATCACAGAATGAGTCTTGATTGGAAGAGCCGGCTTAGTGTAGTGAAAATTCAATTTTCGGAAAATTGGAAAATAGGATCAGTAGGGAGCGGAAACGAACATTCCATGACCATTGCACAGAAGCAAGATTTCGATAAGGGTGGATGAAATGACAAAACACTTGTGCTAATGGGAAAAGTATTTGTAAGAAAATATCAAAGAATGGATCTTGATGGAAAGAGCCGGCTTCGTCTAGTGGAAAATCAATTCTCAGCAGGGAGTTGAGACGAAACATCCGTGACCATTGCCGTATATCAAATATTATATTCAAAATTTGTGGGGTGAAGGTGAAGCAACGAACCTGATTCTTCTGCACTTCCATTATCTCCGCCTGTTTCTTCTGCAATTGTTCGTTTTCCTCCTTTAAATTAGCAACTTCTGCTTCCAACTCCATGGTGTAAGCCTGCACGAACCCAAAAGGAGAGCTGGTTAGTCAAGTTCAACGTCTAATTCCAACGTCTAATATGGTAATTTAGTGTAAGCATACACTAAATTACCTTGTGTAAAATGAGATCTCTAAGCGTCTCATGAAGAGAAACGTTCATGTCTCGTCACACTAGACCGCCTATCACAATACAACTGTGCTGCATAAGACATCCAATTTTCTTATTCAAATGTTTTTGGGGACGTCCATGTACGATAAAAGAACTTTGACGATCATAACTTAGAAAGTAGAAAGAACACGAAATCTATAGTCGTTTGCCTATGCAGCACTTCTACTTCCTTCTCGAGCAGTCGTTACATCAGACATCACAAAGAAAAATATACTATAAATCTTTCGACATGGCACCATATTGATCTTCATGAAAGGTAAAATTCATAGGTTTGTTCTGTATTTTTTAATGAAAACCGATTCTAAGCATCAATCTAAAAATCTCGGGAAAAGAAAGCAAACAGAACAGAGATGGATAGGGTACAAATTCAATACTTAAGAGGACATTGGCCGCAAAAGATACCTTGAATACACGAGGAATGACACGTTTAATTCAAGGGTGCATGACTGTTGACAGAATACAAGTGCAAAAATAGGAAGCGACTAGAACTCTATAGGCCATTTCATTTGAAATAGCAAGTAATCTACCATGTGAAAACCTATTTTTTCAGTTCGTTTATAATACATTCGATCTTCATGTTAGGGCCTTCTAGTCCTAGAACTTAAATGAAGAAACATTAAAGCCAATAACTGTAAGGTTTTTTACCTGCTTACGAGCTCGTGACCTTGCAGCCGACTCTCTGTTCTTTATCATCCTCCTCTGCCTCCTTTCAACCACCTTCTCCAGAGCAGCATTCCGACCCCTCAAACCCCCGTTAAACACGTAAGGAACAGGTGAGTTATTCATTAGACCACTGAAGATGTATCCCCGTTGCTCTTAGAGAGTCCATCCGATGGAACGGCTGGAGATCCATTAGACCCCAAACCAACCATCCCAAGCCCTCCACCTTGCAAAGCTGAATTATGGACTGGTGAGTTATTCATTCTCGGGTCAGAAATCCCAACCATTCCGCCCCTAATCCGTGGGCTACTCAATTGACCGTTACTTGGAATCCCCATAGCTGATCCATAACCCATCGCGGACTGTTTTGGAAGGATCTGCTGAGGCTGATGATTCTCCATTTGCTGTAACTCACAAACAATGTACATATATAAATGAACACTAGAAACAGAACATACACTGTGCCAATCTTTGTACAATTCATCAAAAACAAATGCATCCTAAGGCGAAGAAGCGCTACAACAGCAGGAACCACGTCATCCTCTATGTACTACTTACACAGGCATATCACGTTCCACAAGGCGCTTACCACGGCTCAGCCTGCATCCTTCCCAAGCACTATACCTCTTCGCCCCACTCTGCTGTTTCATCCAAAACGAGCACTTCTCATTGTGGATGGCCGGAGGGGTTCATTATTTCATCCCACCAGCAATGCCCTGATACATAAATTGCAAATATTATAAACACAATAGAGGAGATCTCTCAATAAGTCATATATAAAATCAAACATGTAAAACAAGATTTTCATTAAGAATATCACCAACATATTTCTTTTAAGAAATTAATATACCAATTAACATGGAAGTAAAGATCCATCATATCAAATTCCAGCATCATGGATTATTTTGAATTTTTCAAACATAGTAGCATCATGCCCTGCATATATGAATTCATCCAAGTATTAGCACAAAAAAGAACCTTTCCAGTAAATAATTAAAAAAAGTAAAAAAAGTAGAGCAAAACACATAAATTCACCCACAAATTCTTAGACACTTGCTTTCGACTCTACGCACATGAACATGTACTTGATTAGCCCCTTGTCACTAAGCCAACTTTCCGAAGATCCTCCAACCACGTCGTATTCTATTTACTATTTACACAGACGTATCTCTTTCCACATGGCGCTTACCATGGCCTAGTCTGTGTCTTTAGCAAGCATTGTCTCTTCACCATCTCCAGCGCCTGCCAGCATCAAACAGAAAGATTATGAGAAGATGCTCGTTTTGCATGGGGATTATTATAAGCTAAATAATTATACGGAGAGATTATTAGCTAAAGTCAAGGTCCCTATCATTGAAACGGATTCATCCAGTTTTCAGTAATATGTGTCTAGTATGTCTCCACCAAGTTTTGAGCAACCATTTTTGTATCTTAGATATCTTACTACTTCCAACAGGCGAAATGTTCTATATTCTTCCTAGTTTATGTATGACGAATTGGACCCTTAGATTGGGAGATACTATACATTTTTCAAATGAGTCCAAAAACAGACCAAATTCGTGGAAGTTCAACTCCTAAATCCTAACTCTAATTTTATCAAACTTTGAAGGTCCATAGCTTGTTATCTAGTTTCTGAAGTCTCCACTAGAGCCCATACCATAGCTTGGGATAGGCGTATGCATGCCAAAAGAGTCCCTATAAGTAAAATTTTATAAATTGATCCTGCTTAGGATAATGTTTCCAACAACCCAACTTCGAACGACCTAAGTATTGGCACCGGTGACGACCTCAAGGGCCATGGCTCAGGCCAACGAACCTGAGACATTCAAGGGATTGAAATTTAGACATTGGCAACGAAAACTTTTCTACAGAGGGTGTGTCGCATCGGAGGAAGAGGCGAACTTAATACCCATGTTGCCTTTGATGTGTGAAATCAAGGAGATTTCTTATGCAAGGAATACAAGCACATAGACCTCGAAGGATTTATGGTAGCCACTGGACAAGAAGAACCGTCTCAAAGTGCATAAAACACGTAAAACACTTATTTTGGAGCATATATACATCATAAACATCAATAGTGCATATTCTGTACATTTCATAAACCCTGGAAATGATGAAAATATGTTAAGACTTAAGACCAGGCAGAAACAGGCAATTAAGGACATCTTGTACTTACGAAACTTATCCATCAAGAACTTAAACATCAAAAATAGTTGAATTATATTGGAGAAATAAAAATGCTGCGAACATGGGCAATCTTGTGCCAATCCTCTCCGCTTCCTCTCTGACATCGCCTTTCCAGTTGTGGGCAACCAGTGACTGTTAGCTCTTTCAGATTTGGTAGAGCTGGAATCGTTACAACCTTTGGGCAGTCTGTAACTTTGAGTGTATTAAGAGATGGTAGCTGATCTGGGAGTGATTTTAGCTCAGGAAGATCCTCTAACACGAGCCAAGTGAGGTGTTGAAAGGCTTGAGGCAAGTGCGTCATCTTGGGAAGACTCTCTAACACAAGCCAATCAAGATTATGGAGATGTTTAATATCCTCTGGCAGCTCTATTAATTCTGGGCACTCCGATAATCGCAGGGTCTGTAGAGCAGTAAGGTGACACAACATCCCTTCTGGTAAACATCTCATTGTTCGACAACTGTCTAGACTTAAAAGTCTAAGCTGTTTTAAGGCTTGCAGACAATCTCTTGTCACAGATATCTCTTTGGCAAACTTAATTCTTAATGACTGAAGCTTACTGAATTTCGCCAGTGTTTCGATTGGAAAACATGTTATGCTCTCCTCAATTTCCACGCAAAGACTCCTAGGAATGTCCTGCTCAGATAATAACGCCAAAGTTGAGCTACTGCATCTTAGATTCTCCAACTTTTGAAGGGATGAGAGTGGTGGCAGTATTAATGAGGAGCAACATTCAATCCATTGGATTTCAAGATTTGGGAATGCTACTTTACTAACTTGCTTCTTTGAGAGCCCTTTCAAATTGGGAAGATCAATTAAATGGAGTCTTTTCAGAGCCACAAACTGTATCTTTACTGGGATTCCATTCCCAACATCTTCTTCAATAATATACTCCACCCCCACATTCCTTAAGAACAACCTCTGAAGATGAGGTAACTCTCCCAATTTTGGAAAATGCCTACAATTTTCGCAATCACTTATTTCAATCTCAACTATTTTTCCTAGAGTTGAATTTGACATGCAACTAGGAAGAAATCTACCACTGAAGCCATATATGGAAAGAGATTCAATATTGGGACAAGGTTCAAGTGCTTCCAACACCTGTTCATCAACATCCTCCTCTAACTTAGATAGATCATTTTTTTCCCATGACAATCTCAATTCTCGAAGATTTTTTTTTCTTTCCAATCTTTGCTTTCTTTGCATCCATATGGTCTTTTACTCTCTCCAAATGCCTAATCTCGAGCCTTCCACTAAGGTTCAAGAATTCCAGTTCCTCAAGTTGGTTATCTCTCTTGACACCCACTACAAACAAATTCAATGTTTTTAAGCCATTTAGTTCCCTCATTTTAGATGGCATTTCAGACAACGACTCACATCCCCACAAACATAGATGTCGAAGATTACGTAAGGATGTTAGCTTCTTAGGTAAAACCACAAGCTTACGGCAGTAATCCAACTTGAGGATTTGCAAGTTCCAAAATTTACATAATGAGTTGGGGAGTGTGTGAATTTCGGAACTAGACAAATTCAAGTAACGCAAATGTTTAAGATTGCCGATGGGAGGCAAATCATTAATTGATTTTGCATTTACTACTCTTAAACTTGTAAGCTCAAAGATGGAGGTAATGGTCATATCTTGCTGAAAAGTTTTAGGAAACAGGGCAGTTTTTTGTAGCAAATTTACCTCGCGGATAGTTGATGCACTAGCAAGATTTCTTTCACTTCGTATTCCGGGAACTTTGTTCTCCATTATTGATTCTGCCATATCATGAACGAGATCATGCATACCGATCGCCATGTTGTTATCAATATCTGTTTGTAGAAGAGATCTAAGTAATAACTCATTACATATTTGATTTCCAACATCTTCAACTTGTTGAGACTCCTTCGATGAAATGTAGCCATGAGCCATCCATAGAAGGATCAATTCTTCCTTTTCAATGTAATGGTCCTTAGGAATGGCTGCCAAATAAGCAAAGCATTGCCTAAGCTCCAACGGAAGATGATGATAACTCAATCTCAATACTGGCATTATCAAACTCTCTTCTACTGACAACTTCCATATCTCACTATCTCTCACATATATCCATTCCTCTTCTATCCTTTTAAATCGTAGTATTCCTCCAAGCGTTGTTGCAGCCAGGGGCACTCCTGCACATTTCTTCACGATTTGTTTCCCAATAATTTCCAACTGGGGAGACACCTCTTCTCTTGGTACAAAAGCGCGCTGCTGTAGCAGTGCCCAACAATGCTCATCTGACAACCCCCTTGGGTGATAACATGGAAGTGTTCTCATTATATCAGCAACCTTCTTCTGACGCGTGGTGACGATAACAGATGAGCCGACTGACCCACATGATAGAATGTCTCTCAACTCAAACCATTTATTTTGGTGATCGTGCCAAACATCATCCATGACAATCAAATATCTTTTTTTGCTTAACAGTTCCCAGAGGTGACGCACTGCAGTATGTATTTTGTGTAAAGTGTGTGTGAGCGTATTTTGTGTATAGTGTGTGGACAAATTCTTCAAATTCGATTTCATATTAATTAAGTACTTCATTTTACAATATAGGATTTGAAATTGAATTAGAATTCCTTCCAATTCAATTCCAATTCCGTGTACCTCACGAAACCCATTTGTTTTTCTAGTTCTACAATCTACATCTGTCTTGGGGCTCCGAGCAGATTTTTAATCATCTTCAAACATCAAACAATCATTGTCCAACACTAATATCAGATAATCTTCAAAAACTTCAAGAAAGCTAAAAGTGAAAACAGAAAAACTTATCACCAGTTTGTGCATTTAACACAAACCAAACAGATTCAGGATAGCAATTCAAAATACTACCAACTTACCAAGATTATAATATTAGTTTAGTTTTTTTTTTTCGATTTTGAGCCAAAATCAAATTGATCAACAAAGAAACTCATAATGGACTATTGAATTGAGTAAAAATTGTCCAACTTTTGCAATCATCCATTAATTACACACACATAGAGTGATAGAGAGATGTCACTGACCACAAATCAACTTCGGTGAGGTTAAAAAGGGGGCCAAGAGCTTTTTCCGCCGGCGATCAATCTACTGAGAAATCCATGTTGCTTCAATTCTTGAAAGTGGAATTCATTTATAGAGGGTTTTGGTGTTTATTCTTTTTCATAGTAATGGAATTTGTTGCTTTCAAGGAGCTCTAATTTAAATAGATAAGTAAATTACACAACTAAATTATATGTTGATGTAATTATGATATCTTAAGTATAATTTATTTAAGTTTGAATGTTTTAGTATATTATATCAAATGTATTTTAATTATCAAGCTGTATAATTTTTTACTATTAATAATGTATATTTAATATATAAATAAATTAATATAAAGTAATTGTGTAATTTAAATAAAATATATAGATATGATCGAAAAAGTATGAACAATAAGTAGGTGAAGAATATTCTTTTAAATTTAAGTATACTTAGAGTAAACTAAATGTTTGTTGTGATATTTATATATGGCATTCGAGTATTCAGGAGCATACGTAAATGCTAATTTGTCGAAAAAACGAAGGCAGGGGCGACGTATGGAGGAAAAAGGAAAATAAAAACGTGGAGTCGTATTGAGGGTCTAGCTTCGCACCTTTGCAGGAGGATGGCGAGACTCAGCTGTCACATGCATCGGAAATCATCAGTGAATTCCCTTGTTAAAGAGATTGGTCTAGCATTTTGAAAGTATTAAGCACACAAACAGGGCTACCTACCTACAGCATTGACACTCAAATCTAAATAGGACTTTGTTGATCACACTTTATCGAGCCCTTCCCTTTTCCATTATTCGTGCCATATCTGGTCTATGTTACAGCACCAACACTCGCCACACTAGCCAAAGGCAAGAGCTATGATTGACAATGAACCATGATGACATATGAACATATCTAGTCATGATTTTCGCCTCTTCCATTTTTAGGTTATGGATCCGCTACTGATCTGTTGAATCTTCGATGATGGAGTGCAACAATAATCTTTCACCCATAGGCATAACTCAACATAATAACAGTAAATCTCTAACTACAAGCACACAAAAAAATTCTTGCCAAAATATACTAAAAGAAGTTGAGCAAAACAGGAATTCAGCCACATATTCTAAGACACTTGCATTTGATGCACACTCAAAGATATACCACTTCGCCCCCTGCCACAATGCCAACTTTCAAAGTTCCTCCAACACTATGAAAAGTAAAGAAATAAACAAGAACACGAGTTAGTATATTGTACTATGTAAATAACAAATAAAGAAGAATACATTGAAATACAATTACTCACCATCTTTGTAATCTTTTATTCTCCAATGCTGTTTTTGGTACATCTTCTTAATCTTGAAGAATGATGTCACTTGAAAACAAATTACTAAAATCATAAGTAGATAAGTAGAAAAGAAGGTCTACTATGAGCCTAGTCAAATCATTCAACAAACTCTTCAAATTTGATTCTCAGAGTAAAATCATCTAACTACAAGCACACAATAAAAATCTTTCCACCAAATTCTTAAAAAAGTTGAGCAACACAGAAATTCAGTCACATTCTAAGACACTTGCATTCGACTCTAGGCACTCAGACAAAAAGTTGTTTCTAGTACATCTTCTTAATCTTGAAAGATGGATGTCACTTGAACATGAATTGTTAAAATCATAGTTAAGCTCGATTTGTTTAACACATAATCATCAAAAACAGATATATTATACTGGAGGAATATATATGCAGCGAACATGAGCAATCTTGTGCCAATCCTCTCCACTTCCTCTCTGACATCTCCTTTGCAGTTGTGGGCATCCATTGACTATTATATCTTCCAGATTTGGCAGAACTGGAATCGATACAACCTTTGGACAGTCTATAACAATGAGTGTATTAAGAGATGGTAGCTGATCTGGAAGTGATTCCAGCATAGGAAGATCTTGTAGTTGTAGCCAAGTGAGCTTCTGAAAGGCTTGAGGCAAGCGCGTCATCATAGGAAGTTGTGTTAAGAGGAGAAACTTAAGATTATGGAGATGTTTAATATCCTTTGTCAGCTCTACTAACTCTCGGCAGTCCCATATATTGAGGTAATCCAGAGCAGTAAGGTGCCCCAACATTCCTTCTGGTACACTGTACACATGTCATTGTCCGACAATGATCTAGACTTAATTTTGCAAGCTCTTTTAAGGCCTGCAAACCCTCTCTTGTCACAGAGATCTCTTTTGTATGCCAAATTGACAATGACCGGAGCTTACTGAACTTTGCCAATGTTTCCATTGGGAAACATGTCAGGCTCTCCTCAATATCCACTTCGAGATACATAGAAATGTCCTCCTCAAATAATATACCCAAAGTTGAGCTACTGCATCCTAGTATCTTCAACTTTTGAAAGGATGAGAGTGTTGGCAGTATTAATGAAGAGCAATGCTTAATCCTCAGAGTTTCCAGATTTGGGAATGCTTCTTTACTACTTTGTTGCTTCTTTGAGAGTCCCTTCAGATTTGGGAGATCAGTTAAAACCAGTTGTTTCAAACCCACGAACAGTATCTTTACTGGGTGACCACTCCCAACTTCTTCTTCTTCAATAATATACTCCATCCCCATATTCTTTATATACAACTTCTCAAGATGAGGTAACTCTCCAATTTTTGGAAAAGACCTAATATTTTCACAATCACTTATATAAATCTCAACTATTTTTCTCAGCGTTGAATTTTCCATCCAATGTGGAAGATATCTACCGCTGAAGCCTTCTATATAAAGAGATTAAGATAGGGGTGAGGTTCAAGTGCTTCCAACACCCTTTCATCAACTTCCACCACTAGCTTGGATAAATAATTTCTTTCCCATGACAAACTCAACTCTCGAAGATTTTTTTTTGTTCGCAATCTTTGCTTTATTTGCATCGATATGATCTTTTACTCTCTCCAGATGCATAATCTCCTTCACTAAGGTTCAAGCATTCCAGTTCCTCAAGTTGTTTATCTCTGTGGTCACCCACTATAAACATACTCAATGTTTTCAGGCCATTTAATTCTCTTATTTTAGGGGCATCTCACACAATGACTTGCAATCGGACAAATATAGATGTTGGAGATTAGCTAAGGAATTGAGCTTCTTAGGTAAAGCCACAAGCCTATGACACATGTCCAAGTTGAGGCTTTGCAAATTCCAAAGAGTACATAACGAGTTGGGGAGAGTGCGAATTTCAGAACGAGACAAATTCAAGTATCGCAAATGCTTAAGATTGCCTATGGAAGGAGGCAAATCTTTTATTGCTTTTCGAGTCGCATATAATACTCTTAAACTTGTGAGCTCCAAGATGGAAGTAATGTTCATATCTTGCTGAAAAACTTTAGGAAACAAGGCAGTTTTTTTTAGCAAATTTACCTCGCGGACAGTTGATGCACTTGCGAGATTTCTTTCAATTTGTATTCCCGGAACTTTGTTCTCCTTTATTGATTCTGCCAAATCATGAACGAGATCATGCATACTGATAATGTCATCACCATTTGTTTGTAGAAGAGATCTAAGCAGCAACTCATCACATATTTCATTCCCAACATATTCCACGTGCACATTCCCCTTTGATGAAATGTAGCCATGAGCTATCCATAGAAGGATTAGTTTTTCCTTTGCAATGTAATGATCCTTAGGGAAGGCTGCAAAATAAGCAAAGCATTGTCTAAGCTCCAATGGAAGATGATGATAGCTCAATCTCAACGCTGGCATGATCAAACTCTCTTTTGCCGACAACTTCCATATCTCACTGTCTCTCACATGTATCCATTCATCTTCTCTCCTTTTAAATCGTAGGATTCCTCCAAGCGTTGTAGCAGCCAGGGGCACTCCAGCACATTTCTTCACGATCTGTTTCCCAATTATTTCCAGATGTGGTGACACCTCTTCTCCTGGTCCAAAGGTGCGATGCTGTAACTGTGCCCAACAATGCATATCTGACAGCCCCTCAAGGAAAAGGCTTGGAAATGTTCTCATTATTTCAGCTACCTTCTTTTGACGTGTGGTGACAACGACCGATGAACCGGCTGAGCCACATGATAGAACATCTCTCAACTCAAACCATTTATTCTGGTGGTCGTTCCAGACGTCATCCATCACAATCAAATATCTTTTTTTGCTCAACAGTTCCCAGAGTCGACGCTCTATAGCATCCAAGTGCTGCAGATCCGAAGCTTCTCCACTCCCTGTGGCAGATTCAATCATGGCCTTTACCAAAGTCTTCATCTCAAAGTTATCAGAAACACAAACCCAAATCCTTACGTCGAAGTGCTCTTCCACCTGCGGATCGTTGAAGACTAGTCGAGCGAGAGTGGTCATCCCAAGGCCGCCAACACCTATGATTGGCAGCACGGACATCTCCCGTCTCTCCTTCACATCGTTCATCAAAATCTACACAATCTTGTCTTTATCTTCTTCCCTGCCATGAATCATGTTGGATATTTAGAGTGGATTCTTATTTGGGCTGTGTTATTTAGATTTGGCAGATCAGGAATCGATACAACCTTTGGGCAGTTCATAACAGTGAGTCCATAGAGAGATGGTAGCTGATCTTGGAGTGATTCCAGCTCAGGAAGATCATCTAGTTGTAGATTAGTGAGGTGCTGAAAGGCTTGAGGCAAGCGCGTTATCTGGGGAAGATACTGTAACAGGAGGTACTGAAGATTATGGAGGTATTTAATATCCTCTGGCAACTCTAGTAATTCTGGGCACTTCCATATGGTGAGGTACTCCAAAGCAGTAAGGTGCCGCAACATCCCTTCTGGTAAACATCTCATTGTCCGACAACTCTCTAGCCATAAACATGTAAGCTCTTTTAAGGATTCCAGACCTTCTCTTGTCCAAGAGATCTCTTTTGCATTATTAATTGTCAGTGACCGCAACTTACTAAACTTTTTCAGCGCTTCTATTGGGAAACAAGTCAGGTTCTCTTCAACCTCAATTGACAGCTTACTAGGAATGTCGTGCTCAGATAATAAAGCCAAGTCTGAGCTTCTACATCCTAGATACTTCAACTTTTCAAGGGACGAGATTGATGGCAATACAAATGAAGAGCAACGCTTGATACTTAGGCATTCCAGATTTGGGAATGCTTCTTTACTACTCTGTTGCTCTTTTGACAGTCCCTTAAGATTTGGGAGATCAGTTAAAAACAGTTGTTTCAGAGCCACGAACTGTATCGGTACTGGGTGCCCACTCCCAACTTCTTCTTCTTCAATAATATACTCCACCCCCATATTCGTTAAAAACAGATTCTCAAGATGGGGCAACTCTCCCAGTTTTGGAAAACGCCTAATATTTTCGCAATCAGTTATATTAATCTCAACTATTTTTCTCTGCGTTGAGTTTTCCATCCAACGTGGAAGATATCTACCACTGAAGCCTTGTATATAAAGACGTTCAAGATTGGGGTGAGGTTCAAGTGCTTCCAACACCCTTTCATCAACTTCCTTGACTAGCTTGGATAAAGCATTTCTTTCCCACGACAATCTCAAATTACGAAGATTGTTTTTCTCAGCAATCTTTGCTTTCTTAGCATCCATATGGTCTTTTACTCTCTCCAGATGCCTAATCTGAAGCCTTCCACTGATGTTCAAGCATTCCAATTCCTCAAGTTGGTTATCTCTCTTGAGACCCACAACAAACATACTCAACGTTTTCAGGCCATTTAACTCTCTAATTTTAGATGGCATCTCACACAATGACTTGCAGTTCCACAAACATAGATGTCGAAGATTACGTAAGGATGTGAGCTTCTTAGGTAAAGCCTCAAGCCTAACACAGTCATCCAAGTTGAGGATTTGCAAGTTCCAAAGAGTACATAACGAGTTGGGGAGAGCTTGCATTTCAGAATTAGACAAATCCAAGGATCGCAAATGTTTAAGATTACCGATGGAAGAGGCAAATCTTGTATTGTGCTACGAGGGGCATTTAACACTCTTAAACTTGTGAACTCCAAGATGGAAGTGATGTTCATATCTTGCTGAAAATATTTAGGAAATACAAGAGTTTTGTGTAGCAAATTTACCTCGCGGATAGTTGATGCACTTGCTAGATTTCTTTCACTTTGTACTCCGGGAACTTTGTTCTCCATAATTGACTCTGCCAGATCATGAACGAGATCGTGCATACTAATCCTGTTAATGTAATCCACGTCAGTTTGTAGAAGAGATCTGAGTAGTAGCTCATTGCATATTTGATTTCCAACATCTTCCACTTGAAGAGTCCCCTTTGATGAAATGTAGCCATGAGCCATCCATAGAAGGATCAGTTTTTCCTTTTTAATGTAATGATCCTTAGTAAAGGCTGCAAAATAAGCAAAGCATTGCCTGAGCTCCAATGGAAGATGATGATAACTCAGTCTCAAAGCAGGTATTATCACACTCTCTTTTGCCGACAGCTTCCATATATCACTGTCTCTCACATGTAACCATTCCTCTTCTCTCCTTTTAAACCGTAGGATTCCTCCAAGCGTTGTCGCAGCGAGGGACACTCCAGCACATTTATTCACGATCTGTTTCCCAATTATTTTGAGCTGTGGAGACACCTCTTCACCTGCTCCGAAGGCACGTTGCCTCATCAGCGCCCAACAATGCTCATCCGGCAACCCCTCAAGCCAATGACATGGCAGTGTAGTCATTATATCAGCAACATTCCTCTGGCGTGTGGTGACGACGACAGATGAGCCACTTGAGCCACATGATAGAACTTCCCTCAACTCAAACCATTTATCTTGGTGCTCGTTCCAAACGTCATCCATAACGATCAAATATCTTTTTTTGCTCAGCAACTCACAGAGGTGACGCTCTGCAGCATCCAAGTGCTGCAGATCTGAAACTTTTCCACTCCCTCTAGTGGTAGATTCAATCATGGCCTTCACCAAAGTCTTCATTTCAAAGTTATCAGAAACACAAACCCAAATCCTCACTTCAAAGTGCTCTTTCACTAGGGGATCGTTGAATACTAGTCGAGCGAGAGTGGTCTTCCCAAGGCCGCCAACACCGATGATTGGCAGCACGAACATCTAATGTTTCTCCTTCACATCATTCACCAAAATCTTCACAATTTTGTCTTTATCTTCTTCTCTGCCTTGAATCTTATCAGGCTCGTTCAACAGGGAAGCCGTCTCGCGTGAGGCAAGAGCAAATTCTCTTGGCCTATCAAGAGAGAACTCATGCAGAAACTTAGCACGCTCCGCTGCAACAACCTCCACTTTCTCGTTGACCTGCTTCATCCTCCTTGCGATGTTGTGGCGATACAATAATTTCTTGAGGCTATAGCGGCTGAGTTTGGAATGAGAGTGGTTGAGTTTGGAGACATGAGTGTTGCACTCATCCAAAATGTCATCAATCTCATAAGCAAGAGCGGTGAGCTTTTGCAGCCAGTTTCGAATTGGCTTGCTCTCGATTTGCTTGTCTTCGGCATCCTCCAACACAGCTTGGATAGTGGTGAGAGTGCTGCAGAGCTTCTTCATCTCATCATCGACGCCCAAGATCAGTCCGATCTGCTCCTTGATAAGGGAGCTCAAATTGTCAAGAAGGAGTTGAAGAAATGCCTCTGCCATTATGAAACAACAATAGTTTACTTTTCTTCTTCTGATAGCCAAATGAGAAATTTGAGAGGAATGTGTGTTTATGTTAGCAAGAATAGAATTGTTCAAGCTTAGAAAGTATACTTTGTAAAAGTAAACGACTTGGGCCACATGACGATTATCCATATGTTTTATAAAGTTATACGAATTTTACAAATTCATGTCCAGTCGTTTGATGCTATGATCCAAATGACCCTCTTAATGCTTTTTCATATATATTGGTTCCAATAGGACCACATTGCATTGCCTTTCTACAATAATTTAAAGTGGAATTATTCTCTCACCACTTAGTAGCCCAGATAATTGCAACTACATATATTTGGGTTTTGACTATATAAAATTGTGACATATACATAGTTCTATCTTAACGCACAACACAACTAATATATGGATGTCAGTTTTATATTACATGGAAGTCATTTTTGGTTCATAATAGAAAAGATGACCTATGTATTACTCCCTCTATTCTGTAAAAATTGATTACTAATTATGGACTTTAATCATTTTCCAATCCCAAAATAGCTAAACTAAACATATTCAAGATAGCAAATCGATATGCCACCAATTTACCAAGATCATATTTTTAGTTTTGGTTTTTCGATTTTGAGCCAATATCAAATCAAGCAAAACTGAACGAATTGCTATATTAGCTTATCAATTAATCTATATCCATATGGTAAATTACATAAATGATTATTTTAGATCCAAATCTAATAAGTGATTTTATGGTATAGTATGCAACCGGATTACAAGAATAAATCCAAATCTAATAAGTGATTTTATGGTATAGTATGCAACCGGATTACAAGAATAAAACAAGTTAAAAAAGGACTTAAAAATAACAAAATTAAAACAGAGTAAAAATAACAAAATTAAAACACGAACACGAATACGAACACTAGAAACACGACACTTTGGGAGTTGGGAACAGCACTCTACCAATCTTTGTACCTAATCGACTACCCTTCCTTTTTAAAACTTTTTCCACATACATTCCATTGAAACATGAGATATGCATCCTAAGGCGAAGAAGCGCTACTCCTCTAACTCTCTCTGTACTCATCTACAACAACAGGAACCACGTCGTATTCTATGTACTATTTAAACAGACGTATCTCGTTCCATGTGTCCCTTACCACGGCCCAGTTTGCGTCCTTGTCAAGCACTGTCGCTTCGCCCCACTCTGCTGTTTCACCATCTCCAGCGCCTGCCAGCATCAAACAGAAAGATTATGAGAAGGTGCTCGTTTCAGATGGGGTTCATTATCTCTTCCCATCAGCGATGCTAGAGTGATATAATGGGAAAAGTGGTCTCAATAAAATATCAGAGAATGAGTCTTGATGGGAAGAGCCGACTTCGTCTAGTGAAAATTCAATTTTCGGAAAATTGGATCAGTAGGGAGCGGAAACGAACATTCCATGACCATTGCCGTATATCAAATGTTATAATCAAAACTTGTGGGGTGAAGGTGAAGCAACGAACCTGATTCTTCTGCACTTCCATTATCTCCGCCTGTTTCTTCTGCAATTGTTCGTTTTCCTCCTTTAATTTAGCAACTTCTGCTTCCAACTCCATGGTGTAAGCCTGCAAGAACCCAAAAGGAGAGCTGGTTAGTCAATTTCAACGTCTAATTCCAACGTCTAATATGGTAATTTAGTGTAAGCACACACTAGACCGCCTATCACAATACAACTGTGCTGCATAAGACATCCAATTTTCTTATTCAAATGTTTTTGGGGACGTCCATGCACGATAAAAGAAGTTTGACGATCATAACTTAGAAAATGGCAAGAACACGAAATCTATAGTCGTTTGTCTATGCAGCACTTTGTTATTAAAGCCCAACTTCTACTTCCTTCTCGAGGAGTTGTTACATCAGACATCACAAACATATAAATCTTTCGACATGGAAACATATAGAATACGTTCGATCTTCATGTTATGGAATTCTAGTCCTAGAACTTAAATGAAGAAACATCAAAGCCAATAACTGTAAGGTTTTTTACCTGCTTACGAGCTCGTGACCTTGCAGCCGACTCTCTGTTCTTTATCATCCTCCTCTGCCTCCATTCAACCACCTTCTCCAGAGCAGCACTCTTCCGACCCCTCAAACCCCCGTTAAACACGTAAGGAACAGGTGACACTGAAGACGAAAAAGCACTCTTAGAGAGCCCGTCTGACGAAACAGCTGGAGTTCCATTAGACCCCAAACCAACCATCCCAAGCCCTCCACCTTGCAAAGCTGAATTATGGACTGGTGAGTTATTCATACCCGGTCAGAAATCCCAACCATTCCGCCCCTAATCCGTGGGCTACTGAACTGACCGTTACTTGGAATCCCCATAGCTGATCCATAACCCATCGCGAACTGGTTTGGAAGGATCTGCTGAGGCTGATGATTCTCCATTTGCTGTAACTCACAAACAATGTACATATATAAATGAACACTAGAAACAGAACATACACTGTGCCAATCTTTGTACAATTCATCAAAAACAAATGCATCCTAAGGCGAAGAAGCGCTACAACAGCAGGAACCACGTCATCCTCTATGTACTACTTACACAGGCATATCACGTTCCACAAGGCGCTTACCACGGCTCAGCCTGCATCCTTCCCAAGCACTATACCTCTTCGCCCCACTCTGCTGTTTCAGCCAAAACGAGCACTTCTCGTTGTGGATGGCCGGAGGGGTTCATTATTTCATCCCACCAGCAATGCCCTGATACATAAATTGCAAATATTATAAACACAATGGAGGAGATCTCTCAAGAAGTCATATTTCACATCAAATATGTAAAACAAGATTTTCATTAAGAATACAACCAACATATTTCTTCTGAGGAATTGATATAACAATTACCATGGAAGTAAAGATCCATCATATCAGCATCATGGATTGTTTTGAATTTATCAAACAAAGCAGCATCATGCCCTGTTGAGAGGTCGGGATTTTGCACGCGTGTCGTAGGCGCGTGTCCCTTCCTATTCAACAAGATTTATAAATTCCCACTTTCCAAAATACTATTAATTAGTATATGGTAAGTTAGGGTGTCGAACCCACGAGGAACGGTAGCATCCGTTATGCATTTCAACACTTAGAAAGGGTTTTGGCGATACCACCACGCTCTAAATTGGGGGTGGGAACTGAACTACAAAATATAAATAACACTTAAGCTAAGATTGTAACTAAACATGCAAATAAAATACAATAAGAAGAAAGCAATTAAACTGAAACGCAGACTGAGCAAGTTGGTAAACTGGGCAAGTTTAGCAGCAAAATCAGAACAGTGGCGAGAAAGATAACAACACTTTGTATAATAGCATTTTCGGGAATAAAAGGAACAAGGGGAAAAGAACCAGCTTCTGCCACGAAAAATACTAAGTAAAAGAGGCATAAAGAACTAAGTAGAAGGCTGCTAACTAAATTCTAAGTGTTCACACCTAAATGAAAGCTAGAGAAGCTAATTTACTAGGAAAGAGACACTTAAAAGGTAATTCTAAAAGCCTACTTAACTAGCTAGTTTGGAGACTTCCTAAGGTGACTAAACTGACATGAAAAGCATGAGAGAGAGAGTTTAAAACTGATTTTGGAGGCTCCATGTCAATGAGTGAAAAGGGATTGTACTAGTTGCTTGCTATGGGCTATTATCCAATGGTCAAAAGTAGTAGACAACTAAACTAAACAAAGGATAAAAGGATTAGCAATTTGAAATCAGATTTTTGGGTTCCTAAATACACTAAGGCACGAAAACTATGAGAAAAGAGAGACTAAAAGACTGCTACACACTTAACTATGCTAAAGAAACACAAGATCAACAAGTTAACTACCTAATTATGCCTTGAAAACACCAAATAAAAAGCTGAAAATTAGCAACTTGGAGAAGATGAACAAGCTTAAGAACATTCAACAATGGAGGATAGAAATAACTAAAGAAACTGCAGCAACTAAAACACATTAGCTAGCATACAAGAACAAAGCTATTAAGCAAGGGAAAATCACCAACAATTGCAACTTAAATACACAAACGTTTTCTCTTCTTTTTTTTTTACTGATTTTCGAAATTAAAAAGATGGAAAAAAAGGATTAACTAGCTGACCTAAACACTTAGAAAAGATCAAAGAAATAAGATGCAAAAAGTGAAATCTAAACAAGCTAAGCAAGTAAAACTAAACTAGCAACAACCACTGTTTCTTTTTTCTTTTCTTCAATCAAAAGCTTCAAGTAGAATCAGCCCCTGCAAGACCCTTTCAAAAGCATAAAAAACTTCAAATAAACAAGCAAAGGAATCAACAAGGACAAAGGCTAGCTAGAGAACGAAAATAGTAAAACCAAAGCAAGAGATTAACTAAATGCTCAAGAACACCAACAACCAACCATAAATGCTAAACACCTAGAGATTTAAATACACCAAAAGCTCTTTATGATCAGCCCAACAACCTTAACTAGAGAGTTAAGATGCTGGAAAATGAGTACAAACAAGGAACTAGATCATTCAAAGCATTAAAACACTACATAACAACAAGCTTCACCCCATGGTGAGCAAAAGTGGCAATGGCTGCCTATGGTTCGAAATTTACTTCAAGGATGAGAGAAAACTAAGCTTAGAGAGAGGAAATAAAACTAACTAAAGCTAGCTAAAAGTGGTGTCCCAAAAGTTAGGCCAAAAGATAAGCTTTGTTGTTTTTTTGTTACACATCTTCCAACCAATCTGATGTGGAAGGCTTCTCCACTCCCAATGATGGTAGTTGGCTTCTTTTGCCTTCAAAAGTGTCTCTTGTGGCCATTGGTAGCACAAAGACTCGTCAATTTAACTTTGAAATGCGACTTTAGAGAGCTGTCAGCATTGCTTGGATAGTGGCCAATCCATCAAACTGGGCAGTTTGTGTCTTGTGGATTCCTTCCTTCTCCAAATACTCAATTTGTATCCAATTTGCCTCTACTTTTGCATGTAATCCAGAATCCATTCCATTAGCATGCTCGTCGGGCCACTCCATTCATTTCCTGCCAAAACATGCATCTTTATATGCAAATTTTCAACAATATAGCATGAAAAGTGACTCCAAAATGGTGACGAATGCTAGCCTATCAAACCTCCTCACACTTGGTTCATACTTGTCCCAAGTATGTGGTTGAGCTTTTTTCTCCAGTGCTAGCTCAAGTCACCCCCTCTCTCTCAACACACTAATTAAAACAACCTTACACAAACATGTACAAGACACAAACACAAAACAAGACTCGAACGAAAATATACAAAACTACAAGGGTCAAGCTTATCAAACACAAACCATACTCAACCTCCCCTAAATTCAAGCAAGAATGCAGTCCAACTGATTTTTCTCCTCAAAATATGTCAGTTTTGTCAAGATCGTTAAGCACTACTCATAAGTTCAAGTTTCACCCAAGTCACCTCTCAAAGTGTAATGTGTTTCACTCAAAGCTCACCACAAGCACTCAAAAAGATATCACTTAGTCAAAATAGCTCGAAAGGGGCTTTGAGAGGGTTGTAGCGGGGCTTACGGACCTTTTGAATTGCATCGGATGGATCCTAGGGGTCCTAAGCTTGATGTAGAGAGTGAAACCATGCATTTGAAGTGTGTACACACTTACAAAAATCAAACCAAAGCATGATGAACTTATGATCTTCTAATATAGCTTTGTCGCACGTCAACATTTTCTTCTTCCTTTTTGTGCTTTTCTTTTCTGTCCCGTACTTCTTACATCATCTTTTTCTGATTCCTTTTTCTCTTTCTTTTCCTTTTGTCTTGTTCTTGCTTTTCATCTTTTCCCCCCTTTTTTTTCTGTCTCATACTTCTTCTTTTTTTTTTCTTTTCTTTTCTTGTTCTTCTGCTCTTCTCTGATCTTCTTTTTCTGTTTCTTTTTCTTCTCTCTCTTTTTCTCTTTTTCCGACATTTTCTTGATCTTTTTCTCAAAAGGTTCTCAAGGAAACACCATTCTTCATCTTCAAACGGGATAAGATTCACCACATTTGGCTTGACTAAGCAAGTGTGTAATATGCATAGTTGGGGTGTGGATGTAGGCATTCATGTGGCTTGGGAAAAAATATATTCTTGGCTATGAATGAACAAGGCCTAGGCTTCAAAATGGATCACTAGGGATAGCTCATTAGGTAGGATTATCAACAAAATTAAGGCTCAAGTGGCTATCCTAATGCCCTCTAACGTTTGCCAAAATGACCAAGCGATATCCAAGATTGTGCAAGTCACACACACTCAATAACTCTCTCAAAAAGATAGTAGAAAGTATTCTACTTTTAGAAACAAAAACTGAGGTTAAACAAATGAGTAGTGCTCTACTTTTCCGTCGTACTCAACTTCATTCAATCAAAACCACAGGTTCTTGAATAATTTTTCAAAACAAAGCAAGTCATTTTTTTTATACGATTCAACAAGTCAATTTTTTTTCATTTTTTTGCTACGATTATCATTACCAAATCATGCATCTGGGCTTGGGAAAAAGATAAAACGCGACACTTTACAAAAACGGCACAATACAACACGACCAAACAACAAAACAAACCTCCTCCTCGCACTTAGACCTTGCTTGCCCTCAAGCAAGTTTGGTTAAAATGTTGGAAAAGGAAACACATCACATAAAACTTAGAAAACCAAGAACGACACACCAGAATCCCACCTCCTCACACTTGGGCATTGCTTGCTCGAGAGCAAGTAGACCAAGTGTTTAGAGAAAGATTACTAACAACACATAACAATCACGAAGCATGCATCAAGGCCGACAAGGCCACAACAAATACAAAACAAGGCCGACAAGGCCACAATTACAAAAACTTCAAAATAAACACATACATCACACATGTAACACATATATACTACAAATAAAAGAGAGGATTGGATAGAAATCACCTCCCCCTCACAAAGCGGGGGGTACAGGCTGATGTGACAGGTGGTGCTAGAGCTAGTGCAGCTGCCTCCTTTGGTTTCAATCTCAGGCTCATGTGTTGGCTCGGCGGCTCCTTTAGCTTCGGCTACTTTATCCACTATGGCATCCAGACTGCCATGTTCAACAAACTGGGCAGCACACGAGTGTTCCTTTGGAAATGCATCGTCGAATCTTGCATTCCAATCCTTCCAAGTAGAAGCATTCAACTTCCTCTTAGGAATCTCTGTAGAGTTTGGAGCCCTTCTCTGAACTCATGTAAAGCATGCAAACATCGGGACTTATACACAACATGTCGTCGGCCGAAGTCCAACCGGTCAACTCTTTTTGCCTCTTTAAAACTTTGGTTAGCTCTTCTTCTTGGCTCTTGTCTAGGCTACTGATCGTGGCAACGGTCTCATTTGAGTCCAAAGATTTGAAGCCGGAAGGAAATGCATTCGGATCCAATTTAGGCGGATAAATCTCCAACAGTAGCAACTCCTCCTCCACGCTTAGGCTGGGCAGCTCATTCTGACTAGGCAGTTCCTCAGGATCTGGCAGTTTACATCTCTCGGGCGGGTTTGTGTGATTCTTCTTCTTACACCAAGTCATTATTTCAGTCTCTATCTCCTCATCACTAAGCCCTTGAGTGTTGAATAACTTGCATTCATTAAGTTCTTCGAGCTCAACTTGTTTCTTAATGGAGGGCAATGGATACATATCTTGCAACAACTCGGCTTCAAGAAAGTCGGGATCTTTCAACTCTTTGATCAACTTCTTACCTTCGCCACTTTCCAACTCACTATTGATGATAACAGAGAGAGTGTTATTTTTCCCAAAGCAAACATGGTTGAGTTTGGTGGGCGGCGGCTTGAACTTAGGTGACCGAACTTCCAACGATACCAATTCAGTTCGTCTGGATTAGGCAGCTTGCTAGTAGACTTTGCATGCTCAAACTTTTTGCATCCCTTCATGATGGTCTCTTCTGGTCTTATTGGTATCGGTGTAGACCCATCAGTGTAGACCCATCAGGTTGAATGATGATATTCTCTTCAATCTCCTCATCGCTATCATCTTCATCTTCAAACCAAGGAGTCACCTGACTTGGGCAGTGTGTTGCACTGGGCAATCTGGGCCCCTTTTCCAATGTTTCCCGGGGTCCTTTGTTTGAGTCATTGTCGAATGAAGCTTTCAACTCTTTCCCAGACCTAAAGAGAATCTGATTAAAGGTCTCCTTCCTTGGTTGTTGCACTTGAGCCAGAATTCCTCCATCATTCCCACGCATATTATTGATGGAAGTCGCCAATTGTGTCATTTGGCATGCAAGATGATCAAGACTAATCATTTGCTCATATTGTTCATCATGCATCTCATGCACTACATTGTAATTGGCTTCCAAATTGTTTTGCATGAGTTGTTGGGAAGTGATTAGATCCTCCATCATTTCTTCTAAGCACTTTGGTGGCATTGACGGATGATTTGATTGACATTGGCCAAGTTCTTGTGGCTGAAAACACGGAGGGAATCCACTTGGATCCGGAGGCCAATAAACATGATTTACATCTGTACCTTGGAAATCTTGGTGATGTATTTGTGGTGGTAGACCTTGACATTTTTTATTAGGATCGGTCCATACAAAATCGGAGCAATCACCCCATCCAAGATCGTATGGATCTGTGAAATGATCCATGCTGCCCTTTAATGGCACACAACTCCTTGACTAGACAAGCTGGCCATTCTGTGGAACTGGACAACTCGAGGAACTGCCCTGCTTATCTTCTCAAACCGGCTTCCTCACGCAGCCTCTTCGTCGTCTTCTTAATTGTAATATCGAACAACAACCTTGGAGAAAAGGACCTGCTCATAAACTAGAAATCAAATGAAAAAAGAGAAAAAACAACAACAAAAAAAACAAGTAAAAAACTATATACAATAAGTGTAGAAAAACATAACAAGACAACAACACCGTTCCCCGGCAACGGCGCCATTTGAGAGGTCGGGATTTTGCACGCGTGTCGTAGGCACGTGTCCCTTCCTATTCAACAAGATTTATAAGTTCCCACTTTCCAAAATACTATTAATTAGTATATGGTAAGTTAGGGTGTCGAACCCACGAGGAACGGTAGCATCCGTTATGCATTTCAACACTTAGAAAGGGTTTTGGCGATGCCGCCACGCTCTAAATTGGGGGTGAGAACTGAACTACAAAATATAAATAACACTTAAGCTAAGATTGTAACTAAACATGCAAATAAAATACAATAAGAAGAAAGCAATTAAACTGAAACGCAGACTGGGCAAGTTGGTAAACTGGGCAGTTTAGCAGCAAAATCAGAACAGTGGCGAGAAAAATAACAACACTTTGTATAATAGCATTTTCGGGAATAAAAGGAACAAGGGGAAAAGAACCAGCTTCTGCCACGAAAAATACTAAGTAAAAGAGGCAAAAAGAACTAAGTAGAAGGCTGCTAACTAAATTCTAAGTGTTCACACCTAAATGAAAGCTAGAGAAGCTAATTTACTAGGAAAGAGACACTTAAAAGGTAATTCTAAAAGCCTACTTAACTAGCTAGTTTGGAGACTTCCTAAGGTGACTAAACTGACATGAAAAGCATGAAAGAGAGAGTTTAAAACTGATTTTGGAGGCTCCATGTCAATGAGTGAAAAGGGATTGTACTAGTTGCTTGCTATGGGCTATTATCCAATGGTCAAAAGTAGTAGACAACTAAACTAAACAAAGGATAAAAGGATTAGCAATTTGAAATCAGATTTTTGGGTTCCTAAATACACTAAGGCACGAAAACTATGAGAAAAGAGAGACTAAAAGACTGCTACACACTTAACTATGCTAAAGAAACACAAGATCAACAAGTTAACTACCTAATTATGCCTTGAAAACACCAAATAAAAAGCTGAAAATTAGCAACTTGGAGAAGATGAACAAGTTTAAGAACATTCAACAATGGAGGATAGAAATAACTAAAGAAACTGCAGCAACTAAAACACATTAGCTAGCATACAAGAACAAAGCTATTAAGCAAGGGAAAATCACCAACAATTGCAACTTAAATACACAAACGTTTTCTCTTCTTTTTTTTTTTACTGATTTACGAAATTAAAAAGATGGAAAAAAAGGATTAACTAGCTGACCTAAACACTTAGAAAAGATCAAAGAAATAAGATGCAAAAAGTGAAATCTAAACAAGCTAAGCAAGTAAAACTAAACTAGCAACAACCACTGTTTCTTTTTTCTTTTCTTCAATCAAAAGCTTCAAGTAGAATCAGCCCCTGCAGGACCCTTTCAAAAGCATAAAAAACTTCAAATAAACAAGCAAAGGAATCAACAAGGACAAAGGCTAGCTAGAGAACGAAAATAGTAAAACCAAAGCAAGAGATTAACTAAATGCTCAAGAACACCAACAACCAACCATAAATGCTAAACACCTAGAGATTTAAATACACCAAAAGCTCTTTATGATCAGCCCAACAACCTTAACTAGAGAGTTAAGATGCTGGAAAATGAGTACAAACAAGGAACTAGATCATTCAAAGCATTAAAACACTACATAACAACAAGCTTCACCCCATGGTGAGCAAAAGTGGCAATGGCTGCCTATGGTTCGAAATTTACTTCAAGGATGAGAGAAAACTAAGCTTAGAGAGAGGAAATAAAACTAACTAAAGCTAGCTAAAAGTGGTGTCCCAAAAGTTAGGCCAAAAGATAAGCTTTGTTGTTTTTTTGTTACACATCTTCCAACCAATCTGATGTGGAAGGCTTCTCCACTCCCAATGATGGTAGTTGGCTTCTTTTGCCTTCAAAAGTGTCTCTTGTGGCCATTGGTAGCACAAAGACTCGTCAATTTAACTTTGAAATGCGACTTTAGAGAGCTGTCAGCATTGCTTGGATAGTGGCCAATCCATCAAACTGGGCAGTTTGTGTCTTGTGGATTCCTTCCTTCTCCAAATACTCAATTTGTATCCAATTTGCCTCTACTTTTGCATGTAATCCAGAATCCATTCCATTAGCATGCTCGTCGGACCACTCCATTTGTTTCCTACCAAAACATGCATCTTTATATGCAAATTTTCAACAATATAGCATGAAAAGTGACTCCAAAATGGTGACGAATGCTAGCCTATCACCTGTATATACGAATTCATCCAAGTATAAGCACAAAAAAAGAATCCTGCCACCAAATGCTTAAAAAAAGTAGAGCAAAACACATAAATTCACCCACAAATTCGAAGACACTTGCATTCAACTCTGCCCACTGGAACATGTACTTGATTCGCCCCTTGTCACTACGCCAACTTTCCGAAGATCCTCCAACACTATGAAAAATAAAGAAATAACAAAGAATAAGTGTTAGTGTATTGTATATATAAAGTTTTAAGTGATAAAGATGAATACATTGAAATACAATTACCCACCATCCTTGTATTCTTTCTTCAAAGTATCTTCTTCATCTTAATAAATGAAGTCAATGGAAGAAAAATTACTAAAATCATAGTTAAGCTGGATTTGTTCAACAAAAAATAGTTGAATTATATTCTAGAAAAGTCGACGTGGCGAACGTGGGAAATCTTGTGCCAATCCTCTCCACTTCCTCTCTGATAGCGCATTTCCAATTGAGGGCATCCAAGGACCGTTAGTGATTTCAGTTTCGACAAAGCTGGAACCGATACAATCTTTGCGCAATCCTTAACAAAGAGCATATTAAGTGATGGTAGTTGATCTGGGATTGATTCTAGCTCTGGAAGATCCTCTAGGTGTAGATTAGTGAGGTGCTGAAAAGCTTGAGGCAAGTACGTCATCTTGGGAAGGGTGCATAACCAGAGGCGGCAAAGATTATGGAGATGTTCAATATCCTCTGGAAGCTCTACTAATTCTGGGCACTTCCGTATGCTAAGAACCTCCAGAGTAGTAAGGTGGCGCAACATCCCTTCTGGTAAACATCTCATTGTCAGACAACTATGTAGACTTAATTGTGTAAGCTGTTTTAAGGCTTGCAGACCTTCTCTTGTCACAGAGATCTCTTTTGCATTCTCAATTGTCAATGACCGAAGCTTACTGAACTTTGCCAGTGTTTCAATTGGGAAACATGTGAGGCTCTCTTCAATTTCGATGGACAAATCACTAGGAATGTCATGCTCAAATAATAAAGCCAAATCTGAACTTCTGCATGACAGTTTCTCCAACTTTTCGAGGGACGAGAGTGATGGAAATACTAACGAATAGCAACGCTTAATATGTAGGTTTTCAAGATTTTGGAATGCTTCTTCATTACTTTCTTGCTTCTCTGAGAGTCCCTTCAGATTTGGGAGATCTGATAAATAAAGAAATGTCAGAGTTGGGAATTGTTTCTTTACTGGGTGTCCACACCCAACTTCTTCTTCATCAATTATGTACTCCAACCCCACATTCCTTAAGATCAACCTCTCAAGATGAGGTAGCTCTCCCAGTTTTGAAAAACGCCTAAGATTTTCACAATTACTTATATCAATCTTAACTATTTTTCTCAGTGTTGAATTTGTCATCCAACATGGAAGATATCTACCACTAAAGCCTTGTATGAAAAGATGTTCAAGATTGGGGTGAGGTTCAAGTGCCTCCAACACTCTTTCATCAACTTCCTCCTCTAACTGGTATAAATCGTTTCTTTCCCACGACAAACTCAAATCTCGTAGATTGTGTTTATCAGCAATCTTTGCTTTCTTTGCATCCATATGGTCTTTTACTCTCTCCAGATGTCTAATCTCAAGCCTTCCACCGAGGTTCAAGCATTTCAGTTCCTCAAGTTGGTCATCTTTCTTCATACCTACTACAAACATACTCAATGTTTTGAGGCCATTTAACTCTCTAATTTTAGATGGCATCTCACACAATGAGTTGCACCCATATAAACATAGATATTGGAGATTTCGTAAAGTTGAGAGCTTCTTAGGTAAAGCCACAAGCCTATTACAGTAATCCAAGTTGAGGATTTGCAAATTCCAAAGAGTACATAACAAGCCCGGGAGAGTGCGAATTTCAGAACGAGATAAATTCAAAATTCGCAAATGTTTAAGATTGCCAATGGAAGAAGGTAAACCTTTTATTGCTAGACTAGTTGCATCTAATACTCTTAAACTTGTGAGCTCTAAGATGGAAGTAATGTTCATATCTTGCTGAAAAGTTTTGGGAAAAACTGCAATTTTTTTTAGCAAATTTACCTCGCGGATAGTTGATGTACTTGTGAGATTTCTTTCACTTTGTACTCCTGTGACTTTGTTCTCCATTATTGATTCCGCAAGATCATGAACGAGATCATGCATACTAATCCTGTTCGTGTAATCCACTTGTAGAAGAGATCGGAGTAGTAGCTCATCACATATTTGATTTCCAACATCTCCTAGTTGTAGAGTCCCCTTTGATGAAATGTATCCATGAGCAATCCATAGAAGGATCAGTCGTTCCTTTTCAATGCAATGATCCTTAGGAAAGGCTGCAAAATATGCGAAGCATTGTCTGAGTTCCAGTGGAAGATGATGATAGCTCAATCTCAACGCTGGCATGATCAAACTCTCTTCTGCTGACAACTTCCAAATATCATTATCTCTCACATATATCCACTCATATTCCTTTCTTTTAAACCGTAGGATTCCTCCAAGCGATGTAGCAGCTAGAGGCACTCCAGCACATTTCTTTACGATCTGATTCCCAATTATCTTCAATTGTGACGACACTTCTTCTCCTGGACCGAAGGCGCGCTGCTCCAGTAGCACCCAACAGTGCTCATCCGACAGCCCCTCAAGGTAATAACATGGAAGTGTTGTCATTATATCAGCAACCTTCTTCTGACGTGTGGTGACGATGACAAATGAGCCTGTTGAGCCACATGATAGAACATCTCTCAACTCAAACCATTTATCCTGGTGGTCGTTCCAGACATCATCCATCACAATCAAGTATCTTTTTTTGCTCAACAAGTCCCAGAGGCGACGCTCTACAGCATCCAAGTGCTGCAGACACGAAGCTTCTCCACTCCCCATGGCAGATTCAATCATGGCCTTCACTAAGGTCTTCATCTCAAAGTTTTCAGAAACACAAACCCAAATCCTTACATCGAAGTGCTCTTCCACCTGTGGATCGTTGAATACTAGTCGAGCGAGAGTGGTCTTCCCAAGGCCACCAACACCGATGATTGGCAGCACGGAGATCTCCTGTTTTTCCTTCCCATCATTCAACAACATCTTCACAATGTTGTCTTTATCTTTTTCCCTGCCATGAATCTTATCAGACTCGTTCAACAGGGAAGCCGTCTCGCGTGAGGCAAGATCAACTTCTCTTGGCCTATGAACAGGCATCTCACGCAGATGAAACCTACCACGCTCCGCAGCAATGGCCATCATTTTCTCGTTGACTTGCTTCATTCTTCTTGCGATGTTGTGGCGATACAAAAAATTCTTGAGGCTTTTGC